>NC_142795.1:82218262-82408079 GCF_049724085.1 Artemia sp. Qi Xiang Cuo | reverse complement strand
GACAGTTGTCCAAAGATTTATGTTTGAGTACCTCAGACTTCAATATGGAAATTCCATTAAAGCAACTAAAATTTTAGTTATTGTGTATCTTAAAGAAGACCAACAGGATGTTAGCAAGAACTGAAGGTCAATATGATAAAATAACAGTTGGATGTTTATATAATGCTATGTTCATGCCTGATATTTCAGTCAGTTGAATACAACTGACTGCAAACAAATCCATTTAAATTTTGTAAAAATTTATTGGGAATTCCCATATGATTCAAAAACTTGTACGTTTCACAAAAATAACGTAGTTTTGAAATAAGCAACAAAACGTGTGAGCCAGTGGTGGATCCAGAGGGGGGGGGGGTTCAGCCCCCTGAAGTAGTGATGAATTTGCGGTTGGGACCACTTGCTCTGGTTTGGGTTGGGACAAAAGTCATTTTTTAAATTAGTTTTTAATAGGTGAGCTTTTAATATGTTTTAAATAATTCAGAATTTCTTTTTGCAACAAGTTTGAAACAAGGTTCCAGTTATTTTGTGTGTTTTCCATTAGATTTTGCTAATGACACATGCTGCCAAAAAGCATTTAATTAAATTTAGGCTTATTAAGGGAGTCTGTCTGTGTTACCCAACTAGGAGACAAAAATCTTCATTTGGTAATAACAAGGAGGGAATTTAAAATCTCAACTTCTTTAGGCTGTCAAAATGATATTTCAGGATTGTGCTGTCACAACAGAGCTGAAAAGCAAAATATTTACTTTTTTTAGTGTGTAAAAATTCGTTTTTGAGTCTTGCTATGGCACTGAGAATCACCTCCTCTGTTCATCCTAAAACATTAAAATAAAGGCCAAACTCTTTAGAACTTTAATAAAGGTTCATATAAGTATATACTTAAGACTAAGCATGTGAGCCAAAACACTCCTTAAAAGGTCAGAGTAATCATTTAAGAAGAATAGATTTTTCAAAAATTGTTTATAAAAGAAGGCAAACAATTATGTGTTTTTTCTCTAGCTGGAATAAATGGGTCTCTTCTCAGTTTGAATCAGTGGAATGACATCATTTTTTTTTACATTTACTAATAAAATGTTGATAAAAAGTGGAAATTCACACAACTTGAGTTAATCACAGAAATGGAATGCAACTACAATATTGCTTCAAAATTTCTCACCTCCTCAATACCAACCAGTCATAACATTTAGTTGTTTTTATATAGGGGTTACATATATTTGTCCATAAAATTGTAGAAACTGCAATATATAGTGCTGAGTATTTTTACACTTATTTTGATAAATGCCATCCAATCATTATGTTGTTTAATTTGTCATTATGTAACAACAATTAGTTGCTTATGAACCAAAATTTTTATAGGAGAATACTCTTACTTAATGTTAAATCTGAATCAAATTTTAAATTTTTATTGAAGCACTCAACAGACATATCGAGATTTAAATGTTTAAATTGAATATATGAAAATCTGAAGATTAAAAAAAAAAAATTAGAAACCTACCTCAGCTTGAAACCCTGAACCCTGAGAATTTAAATCACCAATCTATACCTATCAAATACAAAAATAACAAAACATAGGAAGAGTGGTTATCAGATTCTCAATCAACAAAGCCATTGAGCTGCCTGAGACTTTTGATTCTGCCTTGGCTCAGCACATCTATGACAACCCACATCATTTCATTATGTTTGCTAATACCTCCATTATTACCCCTGTCAAAGGTCTCAAGCACATTCACATAAAGGTTGCGCTCGAATAGACTGGAGAAACTTTCCCAAGTCCATGTTATAATGAACTTATTAATTCTGATTATATTTTATATCCATCCACAAAGTTATACTTTGTCAAACAGTTCGTGGTAACAAACTGTAAGTAAGGAGCGACCTGGCTCAATGGTAACCGAAACTCTAGAAAACGGTATTTTGATACAAATAGATACATCAAAAGAATCAGATTTTAATGCTGATTTCAAATATATAAGTTTAATCAAGTTTAATCCAACCCATCAAAAGTTACGTACCTGAGAAAATTTGGCTGATTTTCGAAAAAAGGGAGAAAGACCCCCTAAAAACTATAGAACCTTAATAAAAATCACACCATCTTATTCCACGTATCAGAGAACCCCACTTTAGAGGTTCCAGGCTCCTATGTATAAAAATGTGGAATTTTGCATTTTTTTTTTTGCCGGAAGAAAGACCACGGCTATGTGTTTATTTGTTTGTTGTTTTTTTTTTCCCAGGGGTGATCGTATCGAACCAGTTGTCCTAGAATATCGTAGGAGGACTCATTGGAATTGAAATTGAAAGTTATAGTGCCCTTTTTAAGTGACAAAAAAAATGGAGGGCAACTAGGCCCCCTCCCACGCTCATTTTTTTCCCAAAGTCACCTGATCAAAATTTTGAGATAGCCATTTTGTTCAGCATGTTCGAAAATATTATAAGTATATCTTTTAGGATGACTTATTCCCCCAGACATTGCTATGAAGGGGACGCCAGACTTCCCAGCGTTATTTAAAAAAAGATCATAAATTTAATACAAAAAAACAAGTATTTCAACTGCAACAGCAGCAACATTGAAACTTTAAACAAACAGAAAATATTACATATATAATTGGGTTCACCCCGTAGTCAATGCCTCACTCTGTAAGCCAAAGATTTTTTTGTACTTTCATAATAGCTATTTATTCTAATTAACGGCCTGTGTGAATAACCGTTCATTTCTATAGAACTAGAACAAAATTTGGATATTTGCTTAAAGAGAAAGTTATTGACTAGGGAGTGAACCCCCTAATATATGTATCAAAAATATTTGAACATAGAAGGTCGATACGTAAGTTAATTCGTAAGATACGCATATTTATTACTAATAAAAACGTAAATAAAATTGAACTAGTTTCGAGAAAGCCATTTAACTAAATAAAAGTAAATTAATATGAAAATTTTGTTTTAATTATTCATGTACGGTGAGCCAAGATCAAAACCTGCATTTATTCAAAAACGTTCAAAAATTAAATAAAAAAAAAGTTTTTTAAACTGAAAGTAAGGAGTGACATTAAAACTTAAAACGAACAGAAATTATTCTGTATATGAAAGACTGTCCCCTAATCAACGCCTCGCTCTATACGCTAAAGTTTGACTCTGTCTCACAACTTTATCTTTTAAAACAATAAAAAACTTGAGCGAGGCGTTGAGGAGGGGACAGTCTCTTTCATATACAGAATAATTTCTGTTCGTTTTAAGTTTTAATGTCGCTCCTTACTTTCAGTTTAAAAAACTTGTTTTTTTACTTAATAACGTAATAGAATCTCTGATAATATCATACCTGGTAAGCAATTAACCCTTAAGAATGCTTTAACTAAAATGAAAGTGCAAAATGTCATTCAGTATTGTACTTTTTATTCAGTTACCATTTCATCATCGATTGGAAAGGGTCCTATTTTAGTTTAAGTGTTTGCTTTGAGGTTTGGTTTTTATATTGTCATTTGGACTTTAATCTGTATTTTTGTTATTATTCTGCACTGAGGATGGTTGAGTGGAGGTCTTAACCAAAATATTTGCATAATTTTCCTTCTGCTTTACCCTGGTTGTTATTGCCCTAATTCCTCTCTTCTTTGTGATTTTTTGTTTTGTTTTGACAATCTTTAGCAATCTGTCATACTTCATCCATAAAATGTGTCCTAGCCATCTCAACCTTTTCTTATTATTAATTAAAAAAAACTTTCCGAAATATAAGTCTTCCAAAGAAAAGTAAAGGCCATTTTAAACTTAAGCTCAGCAGATACAAATACCTGTTAAAATCCAGACTCAAAACAACCAGAAATTACTATTAAAGAATAAATGAAACCCAAAACAAACAGAAATTAAATAAACAATCATAGGAAAAAACATACAAGTAATAATATAAATGAATAAATAGATTTTAAAGCAAGCAATGCTTAGATTGAATATGAAGATCAAGCTGAAAACGAAAAAAAATATATTTTGCTATTGAAGTATAAATGAAACTTAAAAAAAACAGAAATTAAATAAAAAATCAATGCAAACATTGGACATTGGTGCTTTACTGAAAACCAGTTTTATTACAAATATTTTCTTTTGTACTTAATATTGAAAATAAACATTAAAATTATGGTAAAATTTTGAGCTGATGACCTTTCAGCAATTAATATCATTATACATCAAATATTGAGTTAGTTTCACTACAAACAAGAGTTTGGATACTGCTCCCTTCCTTAACTGTAAATAAAAACCAAAAGCCTACTGCATCATTGGCGCTTCACTGAAAACAAATTATATTACAAATATTTTCTTTTCCAGTTCTTACAGCATTGAAAATAAAAATAAAATTAGTGTGAAATAAGTTCTTGAACTGATGGATCTTTCAACAATTAATATCATTATATATCAAATATTCAATTTGATGTTGTTTATATTTTCCAAGACTGTTCAAGAAGCATATAGTTTTCAGTAAAGCACCAATGACACAGTAGGTTTTAGACTTTTACAGTGAGAGAAGGAGGAAATACCCAAACTCTTGTTTGTAGTGATTTCTGTTTGTTTCAAGTTTGATTTGCATATTCAATTTCAGTTTCACTCGTTTTAAGATTTATCTATTCACTTACAATAATATCTATTGTATATTTGTTTGCATTGATTGTTCATTTAGTTTCTGTTTGTTTTAAGTTTCATTTATACTTCAATAGCAAAATATTTTTTTTTCGTTTTCACCTTGATATTCATATTCAATCTAAGCATTACTTGTTTTAAGATCTATTTATTCATTTTTATTACCTGTTTTATGTTTTTTCCTATGATTGTTTATTTAATTTCTGTTCGTTTCGGGTTTCATTTATTCTTTATAGGTAATTTCTGGTTGTTTTCAGTTTTAATTTTAACAGGTATTTTTATATGCTGATCTTAAGTTTAAAATGGCCTTTACTTTTCTTTGAAAACTTATATTTCGGAAAGTTTTTTTTTAACTAATATTTGTTTGTTTTTGATTGCAAAAAGTTTCAAGTTTTAAAAAATTTCTTATTGCAAAATCAAATTAAAAAAAAGAAGCAAATGTTCATCAAAGTATCAAAACTGGTATCAAAGTGAAAAAAGTTTGCCCCCATTGAAGTTTATACAAAGACCCCTTCTATGTGAAATGCCTCTGAAAAAAATAAATAAATGGAGTGTGGGGGGAGGCTAGCTGCCCTCTGATACTTTTTACTCTTAAAAAGTGAATTACAACTTTCAATTTCCAATCAAGTGATCCCTCTATGAATTTTATGAGCATCCCTTCCATAACAACCATATATGCCCCCAGGGCATAACTTACAATACCTACCCTTGGGCAGGGGCTTCGTGAGGCTCATTTTATTGGGGGGGGGGATCTTCGCAAATTTTACCGAATGCTACTTGATTTATGCTGAATTTTCTTCAGAAATCAAGAATTTTGCAAAATTTCTGCCAAAATTTTTGCCTTCTGTAAAAATCTTAACAAATGCCAAGAATTTTGGGAGGGGGCGGCCTTGGGGGGTTGTGTAGACACAGGTGTTTTCTTATCTGACCTTTGAATTATTTTTAATGAAATGGCTATTTTAAAATTTTTATTGGATAGGCTTGGAGAAAAAAGGGTGTGGCGGGGGGGGGGGGGCTAGTTGCCCTTGGATATCTTTTGACTCTTGAAAAGTGAACTAGAACTTTCGATTTCCAATCAATTGAGTCCTCTCTGAAGTTTATTCAAGCATCCCTTTCATAAGAACCATATACAACCCCAGGACAACACACAATGCCCACCCTCTAGACTCTGGGGGGCTGTGTTGACACTAAAGTTTTGTTATCTAATTTTTGAACATATTTTTAAGAAACTGGCTATCTCAAAATTTGTAGCAGATGGGTTAGGGGAAAAAAGGCTTTGGGGGGGGGGGTGTTGTCCTTAAATCTCCTTGACACTTAAAAAGTGAACTAGAACTTTCAATTTCCAATCAAATGAGCCCTCTATAAGGCTTATACAAGCATCCCTTTCATAAGAACCATACATGCCATTAGGGCATAACTTAGAATGTCTTCTCCCAGGCCCTGGGGGGTTGTGTTGACACTGGAGTTTTTCTTATTCAACCTTTGAACAATTTTTTTTTTTAAACAAAATGTCTATCTGAAAATTTTCATCAGATGGGTTTGGAAAAAGAAAGCGGGAGGGGGGGGGAGGGCTAGTTGCCCTCGGATCTCTTTTGACTATTAAAAAGTGAACTCAAACTTTCAATTTCCAATGAAATAAGCCAACTGTAAATTTTATATGAGTATCCCTTTCATGTGAACCATATATGTCCCCAGGGCACAGCTTACAATGCCTGCCCCTGGGCCCTGGGAGGTTGTGTCAACACCTGATTTTTTGTTATCTGACTTTTAACAATTTTTAACTTAATGGCTATCTCAAAAATTTTTTTCAGATGCATTCAGGAAAAAGGGGCGTTGAGGGGGGGGGGCTAGTTGCCCTCCAATCTCTTTTGACTCTCAAAAATGAACTAGAACTTTCAATTTCCAATCAAATTAGCCCTCTCTGAAGTTTTTACAAGCATCCCTTCCATAATAATCATATATGCCCCCATGGCATAACTTAAAACGTCTGCCCCTGGGCCCTGAGGGGTTGTATTGACACCAGATTTTTTGTTATATGATCTTTGAACCCTGTGTCAACCCTGGAGTTTTCATTATATGGTCTTTGAACTCTTTGTAATTAAATTGCTATCTCAAAGTTCTTATCAGATGGGTTTGAGGAAAAAAGGGCATGGAGAGGGGGGGGGGGGGGTAGGTGCCATCCAACCTCTTTTGACTCTTAAAAAGTGATCTAGACCTTTCAATTTCCAATCAATTGAGCCCTCTTTGAAGTTTATACAAGTATCCCTTTTACAAGAACCATATATGCCCCCATGGCATAACTAACAACACCTGCCCCTGGAACCTGAGGGGTTGTATTGACAGGAGAGTTTATGTTATATGATTTTTGAACTATTTTAACAATAAAGCTATCTCAAAATTCTTATTGGATACATTTGGTAAATAGGGTGTGTGTATGTGGGGGGGGGGGGGGCTGGTTACCCTCCAATATCTTTTGATGCTTAAAAGTGAACTAAAACTTTCAACTTCCAATCAAATGAGCTGAAGTTGATACAAGTATTCCTTCCATAAGAACCATATATACCCCCAGGGCCTTATAACCCTTGCCCTGAAGACCTTGGGGAGGGGAATGTCATGCTCAGATATAATTTCCAGAACTTTCAATTACATTGAACAAAATGGCTATCTCAAAATTGTGATTAGATGTGTTTGGGGAAATGGTGGGCATGGAAGGGGTGCTAGTTGCCTTCGAACTACTTTTGACTATTAAAAAGGGCACTAGCCATTTGAATTCCCAATTGAATGAGCCATTTTTGAAGTTTCTACAACAACGCTTTCTATAAAACCTTATACGCCCCCAGGGTATAACTTACAACCCTTGCCCTGAGGGCTGGAGGGGGTTGTCATCCTCAAAGACCTAATTTCCAGAATTTTCAACCACATTGAACAAAATGGCTATCTCAAAATTTCGATTGGATGTGTTTGAGGAAAAGGTGGGCATGAGAGGGGGGTTAGTTACCCTCCAATCACTTTTGACTATTATAAAGGGCACTAGCCCTTTGAATTTCCAACCAAATGAGCTCTTTTTGAAGTTTCTACAACAAAGCTTTCTCTAAACAGCATATATGCCCCCAGGGCATAATTTACAACCCTTGCCCTTAGGGCTGTGGGGGGAGTATCCTCCTCAAAAACCCAATTTCTATCTGGAAATCAACTATGTAGAACAAAATGGCTATCTCATAATTTTGATTGGACATGTTTGGGGAAATGGTGGTCATGGAAGGGGTGCCTTCCAAGCCTACTGTTGCCTTCCAATCACTTTTGAGCCTTAAAAAGGCCACTGGAACTCTCAATTTCCAATCGAATGAGCCCCATTTGAAGTTTTTATGATGACCCCTTCCATATGAAGTGCCTCTGGAGAAAAAAAAATTAATAATAATAAACACTTGATCTGTATGGCCTTTACTATAGGCAACCACTATAGCATTGCCTGATAGTCCTAGGAAGCAGGCTTAAACCATATTTTTCAGACATCTTTAATGTTTGAGATACAGTCAGTCAGTATAGTACCCAAAACAATTCACAGGCAATTCCTCTGGATTCAAATTTTTGAAATTCTCCTCAATTTTTAGGAGAACCCACACTTCAGAACCATAGTTGGCCACTGTCATCACTGTACCTTCCAACATTCTAATTTTGGCTGGTATACATATCTTCCTATTCTTCCAAATTTCTTTGCAACTGAGAGAAATATACCCTGGGCCTTAGCTATTCTACTTTTAATATATTCAATACACCCACCATCTTTACTAATAATACTAAAAAGGTAAGTAAAGCTGTTCACTTGATTGATCTTCTTGTTACCCAATATCACCTTTTTACCTTCACTTATTCCTAGTCTTAGTGACTTAACAACAAATTAAATCTAGAAATGATAAACAGGTCAATGGCCAGTTTGTCTTTAGATCTTCAGTGACTTAACATTAATTTTCAAGCCTATTCTTGCACCCTTAAGTTGCAAAACCTCTAAAATTATTTTCGTCTAGGATTCTAGATCATCACCATTATCTAAGTCGAGGAGAGTTTTGCTTCCCCATTTTATTCTGTGCTGTGGTCCTTAGGACAAAGCCCATCAAAATTATCCATTGGCAATGTTATTTTTGTACATAGCACTTATCACTTTAATGTATTCATCTGGTATGCCATACAAGGATAGGGCCTTTGCTAAAGCTCTTCTACCAGGTGAATCAAACACTTGCTCATAACCTATAAAACTGAAGTCCCTGCAATGATGTTTGATGACTCAGGCACTTCTTAATTATTAACCAAGTGAATCATTAAATTACTCAATTATTAAAAGAGTGAAAATTTAGTCACATCCTTTACCTTTCCTGAAACCATGCTCTTCTTCTCCTAAACTTTTTTGAAATCTTCTCCTAAAAACATTAAGGGCTGAGAAGGAGGAATTTAAAGGTGTATTATTGCAGCCTTATCGAAGTGCAAATTCTGACACAATTTGTGTCAGAAAGTCCAAATTGTGTCAGAAAGTGCAAATTCTGACACAATTTGGAAGTGGTTGAAAAATGGCTCACAAATTTAAAAATACTAACAGACTGGGAGAGGTAAATACTAAAGGAGAGATTTTTCATTTTGCATTATTGGATTATTATTGGAGATGTGTAAACTGATAAAATTTGGCAATAATTAAGCATTTGGAAGTGATAAAAAAAGGCTCACAAACTTGTGCAGGAAACACAAAAAAGCATCAAAAAATTGGTGAGTTGTGGAGAACAAGCTAAACAACCAAGAATTATCTATCACCAAAAATCCAGCATACTACTGTTACTAACAAAGCTGTAAAATACGTATGAGTTGCCAATCCTCAAGGCCACCCAGCAGCACTGTTTGCAATAGTTGTTTTGGTTATGTGAACTCATGGAATATTACCTTACTATTACTATGAGGCCACACCTGCAGGATTTTATTTCTAAGAAGAGGGATGGAGAAGAAGCTTTTTCATACTGTATTTAAAGCAATAAGAATGAATCCTATAGACAACCATCAACCATAGTCATAACTCTGCTCATCAGGTGCATTTTAAACTGTGAGCCATGGCTTACTGCACTAATCTCTGCTGACTTGAAGGCTTTGGCACTAATGAACATAACATTCTGGGCTAAGGGAGTCCTATAGGTTAACTAACTTAACTTACAGGAACAGTACCATAAGGCAAAAAATGCCTGTCAAGGTATTCTCAAGTCCATAGGTCTGAAGCAGAACATGAACTTTGTTATTCTGAACCAGATAGTTGACAATAACTGGTAACTGCTTGCTATGTTAAGAAGACAAAGTCACTAAGGCTAGAAATGAGTGAAGATGAAAAGGTGACATTAGGTAATGAAAAGATTGATCAAGTGGGCAGCTTCACTTACCTTGGTAAAGACAGTGGGAGCAGTGAAGATGTTAAAAGTAGAATAGCCAAGGCTCAGGTTTATTTTTCACAGTTAAAAAAAGTTTGGAAGAAAAGAAAGATAAGTCTGCAAACCAAGATTAGAATATTAAAAGCTATATATTTGACAGTGGTCAAACATGGCTCTGAAGCATGAGCGTTCCAAAAAGCAGATGAAGATTTGCTAGATATTTTCCAGAGAAATTGCCTACAGATTGTTCTGGGTACCTGGCTGACTGACCATATTTCAAACAGTAGGCTGTTAGAAAGAATGAGGTTCAATCCCACTTTCTAGGGCTATAATGAAAGAAAGGTTGAGATAGCTAGGGCATGTTCTGCATATGAAGGATGACAGATTGCAGAAGATTATCCTTTTTGGCCAACTGTCTAGGGCTAAATCAAAAGCAGGTTGTCCTTGTCTGGGGTGGGAGGATGTCAAAAAGATTTAAAGGAAATGGGAACTTCCTGATAAGGTGTAAAAGAGGCTTTGAATAGATTAGGATGGAGGAGGAGTGCCCATTGCTCTGTTGACCTCAGGCAGCTTGGTGCTGCAGTGAGTTCTTAGTAGTAGTAGTATTTAAAGGTGGGTGGACCCTAAGTTGTTTCTTAAAATGTTATTAGTTGTATATCAGTTGATATGTATGTTTCAAACTTCAAGTGCATACCTAGTAAACTCTTAAATGAATTCAAATATTTTATTCAAACTACACTGTTGGTATAGAACTTGTTTTGCAATCTGGCATTAGCCAGCTTCTAGTGCAGTTTGAAGGGCTCTTGTTCTTGAGGCACTAAATCTGAAACAGGTTAGAAATGACATTCTGGCCACAAACCAATTGATTTTTTGTTAATACATCCTTTTGCTTGCATTGCCAAGTAAGAGATGGTACTTAAAGTGTTTGAAGCAGAGTAAAGCAGATGCTGGAAGCTCTCTATACATTTTGTTGCACAGATTTTACAATAGCTTGGCCAAATTTCATGATTGGAATAGATATGCACATGCCAAATTTTAATCTGAATGAATTAGGTCTTTCAGAAGCTTAGTCATTAAAGCTTGAGATTAACTAAAAAATGTTTATATATATATATAGGGCTTATGTATATTTATATTTAAAATTCATTTGCCAGTGACAAAGTGGGGTGATCCTCCTGTCAAACATTGTTGAGTGGGTGATCTTGTGGTGCTTCTTTCTTTGTGTTGACTCAGGAGTATCCAAGTTGAATTTCTGCTCTATGTCTCTCTGGTCACTGTCCATTGACTTCTTGAATGCTTCAAGATTTTACCTGGACTGTAAATTTACTTAAATAGTTCCACAAGGGGACACCTCAGGTAGCAACATCCAAAGTTTCTCAATTCTTTAGGCCATGCTTTCCCTTATGCTTTCTTATATTACTACTGTAGGAACAAGGCAAGGACATTACATGATGCCTTTTTAATGCTCATTCTAAATGCAATAACTGTTCCACTTACAAATCAATGGAGAAATCTGGGGAAGGTAAACAGGAAGGAGACTCCACCCTTTGACTATTGGAAAAAATTAGTTTATAAGCTTATATGGAATGGTACTATCCAATCTCCTTATAATTAAAAACATTTTAGTCATCTAGTTGGAAAATTTGGCATATCTATATAGAAAAATCTAAATTTGCCAACTAGTTGACTAATAACTTCTCCCCAGCAAAACTTAATTTTTCCAACTAGTTGACTAATGACTTCTCTGCAGCAACACTTAAATTTGCCAACTAGTTGACTAATAACTTCTCCCCAGCAAAACTTAATTTTGCCAACTAGCTGGAAAGAAACATTGCCCCAGAAAACAATTAATTTTCCAACTAATTGACTAATAATAGTTAGAATTTATTCTGAATAGAATAAAATATGTTGATAATATAGGGTTTTTTCAAATTTAATTATCCCTATTGTTACAGGATACCACCAGATGGCTAATTTGACAGTGTATATACATACAAATCTTTGAATTAGCCAACTGACCAATCAGTATTTTAAGTCTAGGAGTACCGCTGGACATAGGGAAACATATTAAGAAAACAATTCCTACTACATAATATACAGAATAATCCTAGTTGACACATTTTGTAGGGGGAGAGCCTTTATGTTCTCTTCTTTCCTTGTTTCTCAAGTTTTTCTAAGAAATTCATGGATTTTCTAGAACCTATATATTCACAGTAGATATACCACCACCCCCTAATGTGCAAATATACACCTAGAATTGCATCCTCATTCTAAGTATAACATCCATTTGCATCACAAATGACATTTACTCCCATATTAGCCATGTGGTAGATGTCTGTATTGCTACTATTGTCTTACAACTTCCGTCTCTCTCCCTCATAATGGGAGATATATTTTGAGTTATATATTAGGCTTTGAAGCCAGGGATTTTTTGTTGTAATTCCCAGTCCACAAAGTGAGATTGAATTTGTCAAAGCTTGGAGGGTTATTCCTCCTGTCTGTTTAAAGAAAATGGATGCATATTTGAAGTTTTGTTCATTTCTATCTTGCATTTAATGGACATAATGGTGTATGTTCCTTCATTTCTGTCTGTTTCTTTTTTGGAGGAATATTTTTGTCTCATTTTTAGAATTTTTAATTGATTCTTCCAACTAGTTGACTAATAACTTCTCCCCAGCAAAACTTAATTTTTCCAACTAGTTGACTAATAACTTCTCTGCAGCAATACTTAAATTTGCCAACTAGTTGACAATAAATGTTGCCCCAGCAAAACTTTCCTTTTCCAACTAGTGGACAAATAACTTCTCCCCAGCAAAACTTAATTTTGCCAACTAGCTGGAAAGAAACATTGCCCCAGAAAACAATTCATTTTCCAACTAGGTGACTAGTAACCTCTCCCCAGCAATACTTTATTTTTCCAACTAGTTGACTAATAACTTCTCTGCAGCAACACTTAAATTTCCCAACTAGTTGACAATAACTTCTCCCCAGCAAAACTTAATTTTGCCAACTAGCTGGAAAGAAACATTACCCCAGAAAATAATTCATTTTCCAACTAGTTGACTAGTCACTTCTCCCCAGCAATACTTTATTTTTCCAACTAGTTGACTAATAACTTCTCCCCAGCAAGACTTAATTTTTCCAACAAGCTGGAAACAAACATTGCCCCAGAAAACAATTTATTTTCCAACTAGTTGACAAGCAACTTTTCCCCAATAATACTTTCTTTATCTAACTAGCTAGAAACAAACTTACCCCATAAACACTTTTGTTAGCCATCACTTTTATTTGGTAAGTAAATTTTCCTCAGAATAATTTCTTAGCTAATGACATGATGTAAAGAGAAAACAAAAAACATACTATTTCTGGTCCAAAAAATTTGGCAGTATGTGCTTTTAACAAATGCACTACAGCTAAGGTAAATCAAACAAACTGAATTCAGGAGTAAAAAGTCCTGAAGCCACAGAACTAGAAGTCTTCTCCTTCTATAAGTGTGCTTTCCAATCTTAGGCAACACTCTGCAAGATAGTCTTACCCCAGGTTCACAGAGATGCAATTTCATGTAAAAATGCACATTTTTGTGCAACCTGCCAAGTTCTATTCATTGTCTGATGCCCATTTCTGCAGTTGTAATATATATATACATATATATATATATATATATATATATATATATATATATATATATATATATATATATATATATATATATATATATATATATATAAATATATATATATTTATACATATATCTATATTCACTTATAGAAGGAGAAGATTTAGTTATGTGGCTTCAAGACTATTTACTCCTGAATTCAGTTTGTTTGATTTACCTTAGCTGTAGTGCATTTGTTAGAAGCACATACTGCCAATTTTTGTTGGACAGGGAATAGTGAGTTTTTTGTTTTCTCTTTACACCATGTCATTAGCTAAGAAATTATTCTGAGAAAGTTACTTGTCAAATAGATGGCTAGCAAAAGTGTTTATAGGGTAGGTATTTTAGCTAGTTGGATAAAGAAAGTATTACTGGGGAAAAGTTGCTGGTCAACTAGTTGGAAAATAAATTGTTTTCTGGGGCAATGTTTGTTTCCAGCTAGTTGGCAAAATTAAGTGTTGCTGGGAAGAAGTTATTAGTCAATAAGTTGGAAAAATAAAGTTTTGCTGGGGAGAAGTTACTAGTCAACTAGTTGGAAAATGAATTGTTTTCTGGGGTAATGTTTCTTTCTAGCTAGTTGGCAAAATCAAGTTTTGCTGGGTAGAAGTTATTAGTTAACTAGTATTACTGGGGAAAAGTTGCTGGTCAACTAGTTGGAAAATAAATTGTTTTCTGGGGCAATGTTTGTTTCCAGCTAGTTGGCAAAATTAAGTGTTGCTGGGAAGAAGTTATTAGTCAATTAGTTGGAAAAATAAAGTTTTGCTGGGGAGAAGTTACTAGGCTAGTCAACTAGTTGGAAAATGAATTGTTTTCTGGGGTAATGTTTCTTTCTAGCTAGTTGGCAAAATCAAGTTTTGCTGGGGAGAAGTTATTAGTCAACTAGTTGGAAAAGGAAAGTTTTCCTGGGGCAACATTTATTGTCAACTAGTTGAAAAATGAAAGTGTTGCTACAGAGAAGTTATTAGTCAACTAGTTGCAAAAATTAATTACAAATTCTAAAAATGAGACAAAAATATTCCCCCAGAAAAGAAACAAAGACAGATAAATGAAAATCCAAACTGGGAGGGCTGATTCTCCTTTACACCTAATTGGCAAATTTATGTGCTGTTGTGGAGAAGTTATTAGTTAACAAGTTTGAAAAATTAAGTTTTTTTGAGGAGAAGTTATGTGTCAACTAATTAGGAAAGGAACTTTTTTCTAGAGCAAAATAATCTAGCCAATAGTTAACCAATATAGATTTTCCTATAAGTATGGGCCAAATTTTCTAACTAGATGACTAAAATATTTTTAATTATAAGGAGATTGGATAGTACCATTCTATATAAGCTTATAAACTAATTTTTTCCAATAGTCAAAGAGTGGATATCCAACAGGAAGGATACATGAAAGCACAAAAAACTGGCCCCTCATTGTGTAAATTTCTATTTTTGCTAATTTTGGCTATCTTGGAAAGGGGTTAGGTTAGGAAAATGAAACTTTCAGGGATGGGTCTACAGGCTAAAGTATGTCCCAAGAAGATATTTTGAAACACCTACCTCTACTCCTCTCTCTAGAGGGTCCTGGGTCAATATATACCAAATCATATTATTGAGTTAGGAATAAAGTGAATACACCATTCGATGCCTTTTTTCATACTGATTACTAATAGGCTATAATAATCATTTCTACCGGAAATGAATTTCAGCCCCCCCCCCCCTATAAATGCCAATTCAGGGGTTGGTTGGGTAAGGTATAGCCTAAAGGGGGGGGGGAATGAAATTAATTTCAGATAGAAATGCTTATTATATTCATAATCAACATAAAAAAGGCATCGAATGGTGTATTCACTTTATTTGAAACTCAATAATGATTTGGTATGGCATATACAGGGGGGGGGGCTGAAATTCATTTCTGATAGAAATGCTTATTATATTTGTAATAAGCATAAAAAAGGCATCAAATGGTGTAGCCTATACACTTTAGTCCTAATTCAATAATATGATTTGGTACATATTTACCTAAAACCTTAGGCTATAAATTGGGATTGAGCAAAGTTGTGAAACTTAAAGCAATTTTGTTTTCTTTATTTAAGCAGGAGATCTATTTAGCAATTCCACTTTTAAAACACATATTTAAAAAAAGTCAGGACCCTCAAGTGGGAGGAGTGGAGGTAGGTACTTCAAAATACCTTCCAAGGATATACTTTGACCCATCCCTGAAAGTTTCATTTTCCAAACCTAACCCCTTTCCAAGATAGCCAAAAGTTGCTGAAGTAGATTTTTACCCATTATTGCACTTCCTGTCTGAATAGCCATGAAATGGCAATCAGTAGGCTACTGTTGGTGGGGACTGTAAAGTGCAATGCTATTTATTCAGACACCCCCCCCCCCCCCTTCACCCCAAACGCAAATCTTAAGACTTCCATTTGGGTTGAGATAGCCTACATAATTTAGATAATGAACAATAGGCTTCTGATCTTGTATATGACATATATAGGTTTAGATTGATAAGACTGTCTAATTACTAAGACCAGGCTAGTTGGGATTGGCTGACTGCAATCTTGGATAAATTTGTTCTTTTTAATACGCCCTTAAGGCAAATTTTACGAGGACAAGATTTCAAAGTTAAGTCATATAAATAAAATATACGAGTTTAGCAGCCTAAAATTCGGAATCGAACGGTTCTCCGTATCAGATTCCTGTCAAAATTAATACAAACCTTTTCTAATAACAATTTTATGAGAAGAAATGATGAAAGTGGAATTAAAACTTCCGTCTTTCAGAGACATCTAGCAATTAAACTAAGAGGTAGCATGTCAAAACCTTCAATGGCGCCCGTTGAAAGGCCGAATAGCGTTTAGCTATATTTTATGCCTAGATAATTCTTAATTTCAACTGTTAGAGATGTCATTTTACTTTATCAAATCAAAATGAAAAGCTTAAATGACTGCTTACATTGATTATTATATATTTTAACTTTTCAGTTGCACTTGGTGCTATATTGACAAGTTCTTAGGTTTCATGATTGAAAGCAAAAACTCCTACAGCGTTTTACTTAAAACTCAAATTTTAGTTTTTTGCCTAAAATCAATTTAATTGTTTTTGGTTTGATAAAGGTTACATATTTTAGTACAGCCAAGTGAAACTTAATTGTTCAGTAATGTATTTAGGACAATTTTAAATAAAAAACTGAAAATATAATTGTATTACATGGGCGTCGATAGTTTTGTTCAAATCATAAAACTTCAACTGGAAAAATAAAATAGTATTGTCTTTCAAAGTTAAACGTCTGAGTTGAACTGAGGTGAAGTAAAAACACGACCAAGGCAATTGGTTCCACTCAATATTTCCTTACAAACATATTGCCACTGAAATACTTTAAAGTCAAGCTGATAATGCTATTACAGCAACATCGTGTAATTTTGCTCATGTATTATCAGGGGTGGAGGGTAGGTTTAAAGCCCAACTACCCGAAGCAGAGCAGTATACCCAAGGAATCCATCCTTTGAAACAATCCTCCACCCCAGGTACTTACGTGTGCCCAGTCAACCCAACACCCAAATTACTTTACTCAATTCGGACAATCCCCAAACCCCTCTTACTCACACTCTTCCCAAAAATCCACTTCCTTTCGAATCCGTTCCTCTCAATGTGTCCAACAAGTTACCGACTGGTCCGGGACTCCACCCGTTAATGGCCGAAATAAACCCGACTCCTCTCCTCTCAGACACCCTCCACCGTACTTCCTTTCCCAGCGTTATCTTGCCTGACCATCCCCCCATACAAAGAACACTTCCAATTTGCCTTCTTCCCGGATCACCAGGAAACCTTTCCCCCATCCCTTGCACTTTATACCCCCCCCCTCCCGGCTACCCTGCCAGTGCGACTCTGGTTTGAGAGTCCCCACATGCTAAAATTATCCTGTAATAAATATTCCACCCCAAAAGTCATCCGCTCCATCCCATAGTCCAGTTAAAACTTCACTCTTAAACTCCAACAATAGGTCACTCAAAGCTTCACTGATTACCCGTGAATATGATAGATTACCTGATAAAAGATATATTTTCTCATTTTTAATAGAAGGAAATTTTACAAAAGAGGAAAATGTTACCCGATGTTCTCTCAATTTACCCCCAACTTTTAAAATTGAACCTCTTCCCCTCCCATCTCAAGACCGGTTTAGTAGTCTTTCGCTCGAGCGTGATGAGCTTGAGCCTTACGACAAACCTTCCTTCAATACCCCGAATGATGATATTTCACTTTTAGGTGATTTTCTCCCCACTCTTAGTATTAACTTTAATACTTACACCCCGCTAAAGTTACCTGAGAATAAAGCTTTTTGAAGCAATCTGTTGTTAAAGAGTTTGATAAAAAAAAAAACATTATCATTTCCTCGTTTTCCTCCTTACTAACGCCGAAAATTTGAATTTTGAAAAGTTAGTTGAGTTAGAAGTAACAGCAAAATTGAACCACATTGATATATTTGCAGTTACTGAAGTCCAGGTACAAAATCCAGATTTCCTTAAAATGACTAGTTTTCATGAGTTTATAAAGCTACACCCGGTTGACGACCACCTGGGAAAAAGTCTGAGGAGTAATGATTTTCGCAAAGGACTGCCTGTCTCCTACCTTTATTCACGTGCCAGGACTAGGTGATTACGATGAAATCACTTGGATATCTAATAAGCCCAAATGCCTGTTCTCGGCCTTACACTAATTTAACCATTACTCATTCTATTATTCACCCGGAGAGAATGCTCGTTCTCGTCGTAATTTTCATGATAGGCTAAAAGCAAGTCTTAACTTAGTGACGACAAAGTATCCAAATGTGAGATGCAAACGATCTAAGTCTTAATGAAGCTGTGCAAAGATCAGAAGCTTAAGCAAATTATTGATTACCCTATTACAAAAGTTTGGACGTTATTTTCACCAACCTTAAAACATTTACAATAGTCCAACTACCCTCCACCCTAGATGGTACCTATCATTCCATGCTACAACTGAAACCACTGCTAGTTTTTAAAACAAATTGCCCAGTTTCTGAATTTTAGTACCGGCCAATAACAAGTCAAGGTCTTTTAGATTTTGGATTACGTCTGAGAGTTGGGATGATGTTGTGTCGTGTGTAGATCTTAATTCAAAGGCTAGTTTGTTTCAAACAAAATGAATGACAAATTACCAAAATGTTTCCCAGAGCTTACCAAGAAGGTATATTCCTCAGATAAACCTGACGACCTGTCTGCACTTGAAGTTTGTCGACGAAATATCAAAAGCTCAATTATGAAATTACTTGACGATGTCACAAAGGAGGTTCTTTTTTGAAGATGAAAGTTAACGCTAATAAATCGTCAGTTATGACACATAATTTTTTGAAATCACCCCCTTCTTTCAGAAACTCCGTTCCTCCCAAAAGCTCCGTCAAATACATTAAGCTACTTAGGGTGACAATTACTGCTGACTTGAAGTGGGATGCCCTTGTTTCAAAACATCCTCAAACATGCGTCCCCTTCGGTTTCCCTTCTAAAACTTTTGATAAGATTTTCTTGTCCCCCTAAGGATCTTCTCCAACTTTATTGTTCTTTTATTCGGTCAGCACTGGAGTTTGCTTGTCCAGTGTGGCATTTCTATCTTTCTTCAGAGCGTATTATCAGATTGAAAATGTCCAAAAACGAGCCCTTAGAATCATAAATGATGAAGGGAAGGTTCCATATCATTATCTACTAGGTTAGTTCAAGCTCACCACACTGACCGAGAGAAGGAGCCTCCTGTGCCCGCATTTAGGTATCAAGACCCTGTCTGTTCCCCTATTACGGTCCACCATCCCCGAACCCTACCATCCCACCCGCAACAGACTACCCCGTATAAAATCCCCAAAAGTCCCTAAACTGACTCCCATCCCCGCTAAACATGAAAGATATCGGAAGAGTTTTGTTGAGTTGCATAATAGCCAGGAAAACTAGTCATTAATTTATTGTTATCCATTTATTTTTTTTTACTTTTTCACTAAGTTTTCACTCATCTTATATATATATATATATGTATATACTAGTGATATTTGCGACGTAAAATTAAATTTCAGAAACAATGCTGTAAAAGAAATTAAAAAAAAATTGTTTTCTATATATCAAGCCAGGGGATCAATTAGTTAAGAGGGGGAACAGGGGCAATTGTTTTCTCCTAAATTTTGAAAAATACCCCTTTCCATATCTTCAATAAAAATTGAAAAAAAAATCACTGTCCCAATCCCTGAATTTTTTTCCCTCAACTATACATTTCCCTGGCTCTAAGAATACGTTTTAATTGACACAGATTTGATCAAATGTTGGAGAGGAAGAAATCATGGAAACTTATTCAGGCACAGGTTCACTTCATTGAAAGTAAAATATACAAAAACTATTTTCCTATATCTTTTGATAGCTCTAAATCAGGCACCTCCGCAAACTGTTTTGCTTTCTTCCCCAAATGGAAGGTCATAACAGCAGAGAAATCCCCCCAGCACTAAAACCCTCTCAGCCAAGGCTGCAGCAATTGTAATGGGTCTAGAAACAACAACGTAGGGTCTTCACTACCCTTCAAACACCACAATCCACTAAGAATCAATTCTTTCCATAAAAAAAAGAGCATGACCTACAAGTTGTACATTGCCTCTTCAGTAATCTCCAACAAAATGGTTTTATGTAAACTCCAAACTGATCCCCAGCAAATAAAAATAAAGGACCATGACCTGTATGCTTTACATTCTCTCTTCAGTAACCTCCAACGAAAAAGCTTTGTTATAAACTCCAAATGGATCACCACCAATTTTGGGATGAAAGGAAATTCTAAAATTGAAAGACATGCTACAAACACGTTTCTCCTTCCATGCACCAGCAACATAACCATCCCCTTCAAAAGAACCAGGAAATGACTTACCGACCTCTTTTGAGCTCCTATGGTCTTGCTGGTCTATTAGACAAATAATAAGTCCCCCCTTCATTTAGACCATATCCTCGTTGGTAAATATCATCGCTAGCATCAAATAAAAGTGTAGATGATAATAAAGAAGGACAAGATTCCAAAATTGTTTTAAGCTGAATATTAAAAAAATGAGTACAATCCCAATGGAATGTATTACAATAGTGCGACAGGTTACATCCCAACTTTTTATGCAAGAAGAGAAAAGGCGTAAATGGGTTCGAACCCGAATGCCTCTGTTTCAAAGAAGAAGATGCAACCAAATTCTGAAAATAAAGTTAAGATATTTTGATACCGATGTGTGATGAAAATTTCTAGGTGAATTTTTAAAACTCAGTGTGTACTTTATCAAGATTACATATTTTAGTTTTGATCATCTCTTCATTTCTGAAATTGATGAATTGTCATACAACAGGTGCATTCACATTTTGTGTTGTTTTCTCTATTTCATCATCGTTTGTACTTCAATGTTATTTTTTTCTTTTATATGAAAAAAATATAAATAAAATGACCTTAGGTCAAAATCCCGATGGGAATTAATAAAAAAAGAAACAACCAATAATATAGCAATATAAAGATTAATAATATGCAAGAAACTTGTTATCATTCAACTTAAAGAACACTGGAATTCGACTTAAAAAAAGAGCATACTGTTGAAAATACTCTTGACATGGTTTGACTGTTCGACACTTTTTAAATAATGTTATGTACTGGCTATTGGATGTACATTGGATGAAATTCTTTCGTTATTTTTATTTTTGAAATGCTGTGCTATCTTTGTTTGGTACTTTATTTTTTGGTTTCTTAACAAATGTGACAATCTTTGGAATTAGTCCATCTGTCAAGCTTTATTGTCATATACTCTTCAACTAATACAATATGTCGAATGGCATAGTATAAAGGCAGCATGCATGGCTGTAGCATTTTGCCCTGTCGTCCTAAATCCGGATGAATTCTTAATTGCTGCAATATTCTCTCTTTTGTTTTATTTGCTGATCTTCTCATTTTAATTAATTTGGACTTCTTATGAGGCTGTATCTTGAAAAAACTGTAGAAAAACTTGCCCTTTTTATTTTGAGATGATTTTTTTTGTTATTTAAAATACACGATTTTATATATTATCTTACAGTTAATATACAATCAATAGATGACTAACGGTTCAAGTACCAAATCTAGGCTCATTTGATAGATTTAGAAGAGCAGAAAATATATATACATGTATCAATAATATTAATCAGACAAACACTTAATCCGGTCTTTATAGAAATTTAAATTAAAAAAAGTTTTTCCAACTGAAAGTAAGGAGCAACATTAAAACTTAAAACGAACTGAAATTATTACGCGTATGAAGGGGATTGCCACCTCCTCAACACCTCGCTCTTTATGCTAAAGTTTTTTAGTACTTTTAAAAAAAGCTTCATATTGTTCTAATTAAAAGACCCTTGTGTTTCAGGAGTTGTTCTTAAGAATTGGGACAAAATTCAAACTTTAGCGTAAAGAGTGAGGTGTTGAGAAGGAGGCAATCCCCCTCATCCACCTAATACTTTCTGTTTGTTTTAATGTTGCTCCTTGCTTTAAGTTGAAAAAAAAACTTGTTTTTTTTAAAATTTAATTTCTGATCGTTTTTAAGTAATGCCGGGAAATCAGACCCCACCTCCAAGGAGAAATCCTCCTCACCGCGGAAATATCCTCTAGACAATTCAATCCCGGTGAAAATTTACTCAGGACAATTACCCTTAACAACTCCACGCGTAAAATTTAGACGCAAAAGAGAAAGCAAGACATTTAAAAAGAATTTAGTATACGAATTCTGGAAAATTCCCCCCGTGTATAATTTCCCCTGACAAGTTTACTCCCTGGAAACTTCCCTCACCATAGAAAATTCCCATGAACATTTTTATATTACAAATTTATATTCTTCAACACTTCACGAATGAATACTTCTGACTCAAAATAAAAAACTGAACCATAATATTCATATTACATTTGGCAGAATGACCACAGGTATGTCTACAAAAATGGACCTCAAAATAAACGCAGCTCTATCATAACCCATCAAGGGTTAGAATAAACACAATTTCATTAAATATTCTCAGCTGATTTATTGATGTTATACTTAGTATTTTATCATGTTCTCAGCAATCAAACAAGTTTAAATTACCATTTAGTCGTTTTAAATAATGAAATTATTCCTTTGACAACTTACATGATAGGCATTGGTTAAATTGCTATCAAGGTGGCAATAAATTACTACCAAGTAAAAAGGAAATCAATTCTGAAGGCTGATAACTGAACAATTGAGAAGGAAAAATTAGATGAGAAGGAAAAATTGAGAAAGAAAAATTTGTGCTTAAGCACGCATAGAGGATTTTTATCTAGGATGAAGAGCAAGTCTGAGACCCCTTCTCCTCCGACAACAAGTAAATTATAGGCAAACAAGTGACAAATACAAAACGCAAACGTTTCGACATTTTGGAAAGGGACAGGCACAAATTAATTTTTTTTTGTAGTACCTCTGCTCTTTTGTTGGATTTTAAATTAATTTTTTTGGATTTGTTGGCTGTTAAATTAATTCGTTTTTTTTGTAGTGCCTCTACTCTTTTGTTGAATTTTAAACGCCTTTGGAAGTCTAGAAGACATTATTTTCCAAAATCCCCAATATTTTTAATAAATACACAGCAAGGCCTTTAATCATATCGTATTGTTCGCACTGCCCGATTTCTCTCAAGATTTTATGATTTCCTATGATTTTTATAACATAAACGATAACTCCTATAATCTGCGTACATTTCGCTAATTTCGGTTTTATTTAACAACGAAAAACTGAGAAGGAACTACAGAATATTCTTATGTATTAAAAAATCAATAATCATTTATTTTCTCGAATCAAGCATATATACATTAAAGGAAACATTTTCATAACAGGTCAGGTTAACTCCACCCAATAAAAATCCAATACACATTGGCAAAACAGCAAAAATAGACATAAGACGAGAAAGACGGAAATTAGGGTTAAAAATATCAAATTCATGTAACATCAATGGAATGTATTAGCTACCAACATACAATTAATAACCCTGAACAAGCGCATTTTCGTATTTTGGTGTTGGTTTGAAAAAGAGACATGTGCTAAAAGAGACCTGTGCTAAAATGTAGAATCAACAGGATACAGAAACAAGATTCCGTTCCACAATACTGACCTTCTCTTTACTAAAACAAGAAGATGTAATACCCCTCCCCTCCCGCGCACAATGCCCACGGAAAAGAAATATACAAAAAGGATAAAAAAAACTTCCGGATAGGCCAATATCGTATTGTTAAAATACCCCAAAATTATTATTTTTGGAAAGAATAATTAAAAAATTTAATAAAATGTTCAATAATTAATCAAAAATTATTTTTCAGAAAAAAAGTACGGGTTTCAGTCTCTTAGGGGGAACCGAATTCTCCGTCTGGGAGGGAGGAACCAAAAATGTAAAAGTACAGTGAATAGCTGAATAAGATGGATTCATTCTGACATATCATGTAGTCTTTGCACAAGATTACTTTTAGCACAGAATACACCAATACCTACTACTACTACCATCGCCACTTATGCCATGACCTACAATGCCAGTGGACATACGGATACTGAATTTTTACTCTAATCATAGCGATTGTTTCTTTATTTTTTTTATGTCTAAATAAATATGCCTTCAAAAATACACGAAACGAATGAAAACACACGAATGACATCAAAGGAATGGAATAATTAATTTTCAGATAATTGGGGCACACCCTTGGCTCTTGTCATCGCAATAAGAAAATGCTCCAATTTGAAGAAATACCCATTAGAGTTTTTATTTAAAACGATAAGCAATTCACTTATTCATTTGTTTTTATATTCTCATGCTTATTTTGCGAAGTAAAATATACCGTAAACAACTAATAAAAGGCTATAAAGCTTTACGCATTACTTATTCAAATGTAACAGGAAGAAAGTCATTTACAATGAATTTTAGTAAATTACAACGGTTCCATGTAAAAAACGAAAAGTACATTGTTAATTAAATTGTAATGGTATACCTTGAGCCATTTCGAGCGAACGTTACTTAAAAACATAACATACTCAGCGAAACAGAGATTTATAGAGCTGCAGCCCACGAAAAAGTAAAATTTTTTTTTGCAAAAGTTGAAATCTGGCATTGAGCGGATGCTTTTAAGGTTACAGAATTAACATTTATCTAAAAAAAAGAAAAAAAGCACTTTCTTGTTAAGCTCAATCGAAATAACTGGTCAATAGTGTTCAACTGTGCCCAATTACAAAAGTAAGAAACGCCTCGATGAAGGGAGTTTTGAAGCCGACTTTGAGGTAACAGGTGTTCTCCCACTCGGCAGACGACTTCGCAGAAGCATTGAAGTTGATTGCGATGGTGTAAGAAAAATAGCTCCGGCTCGCGTAGGTCTCCCGGGAGATGTTGCTGCTAATCGAGCCAAGTTGGGAGTTGACTTCGACTTTCTTCTAATAGCTATAGAGCTACGAGTATTGTTGTCCCGACGGCCTTTTAATTCCAAGTTGTCCTAGAGAAAAACCACAATAAAAAAAGAGTATTGGTAGCACATTAATTATAATATAGTGAACATCAGCAATAGTTTTATGTAGCAATAGAGCGTACTTTAATGGTAAAGAAACCGTACTTTATATTGAGTCAGTGCATAAAAACAGTCATACGGGAGGGGGGCAGACCCAACATAACTCCTCGCAGTTGGTTAATGACATTTGATTGATAATTATAAACACAGCTGTTTTCACATTAGTCCTATGTGCACTGACTATTTGCCTACCATTTTCTTTTCACTAATTTGTTATGATATCTCGCTTTTATCCAACAAATGTAAAGAATAGAAGATACCTTGAATTAGACCAGCAAAGAGATAAATATATTGAAAATTAACTAATATTGTTAAGTTAAAATACACCGGTTAAAACAGTTTCCCAGCCTTTAAAAACGGCCATAAGAAAAGAGTGAAATATTAACACGCAACGACGAGACATTTCGATGTCTACGAAGACACCTCTTTCAACACTGCCCAATATTGCTTAATGAAAACACAAGGGTACAAATAGTCTCTTGGTCTCTAAAAACGGCTATCAAAAAACGAATAAGTATTCACAAATGATGAGAAACTCGAGAGTATCACATTGAATATCAAAGAAACTTTGCCCAGGAAGTGATTCCATGACTGACAGGCCTTCAGCTTTGCAAACTACACTGCTCATTGTGTTTCCAGTATATTTTAGTGAAAAAATTAATCATATTTTGTTCTTTATTAGAGTGAAAAATGCTAACAAAGAACAATTATATTTCCTTTTTTTTCTCAGCTTGTCAAAGTGAAAAACGATTTCTTTTAGTGAGGGAAGAATCTTCAGTGAAGATTCTCAAAAATGCGCTATATTGAAAAGTATGCTGAAAGAACCAAAAACCAATTGACTGGACTTTAAAAAGTTCCCACGCCACACAAGGCTGTGGCAAGAACAGTAAAATGAGTTACGGAGGGTTAAAAAAAAATGTGTGGTCATAAAAAAGGGAATGGATTCATTCCCTCCAGTCTGAAATCGAAAAAGGCCATGCCTGAATTTAGGCGCAAGATACAGTACAAAACCTTAAGACCAAACAAAACATATATTTTCGTGCCCAGAAAGTGATTTACTACCAACTATAGACGAACAGCTTAAATTAATGTGAAAGAGAAATGAAACATGATAACCCATACTTCCTCTCCTACATAAAAAAAGCAAAAGGAATATTTTTTCCTTGCCAAGCAACTTTATTTACAGCCTGGAATACCCCTTTTCCACAGTGTCTGAACTTAATAACAAAAATATAAAACTTAAGAAAATTAGCTACAAAGAAATAACATAAAATGCCATCGTATGATGATTTCCATTAAAAAAAAGCTATGATTTATAACTTTATCATTGATCACAGGCGCAAATTTCATGGGGCTAGGAGGCCAGGCACCTCAAATAAGTTTTGGATGGCTAAATTCCCCTATAAACCACATGGAAGGCTTCCGCTTAATCCATAAGCATTCAATGACAATACATATGGGATTAAACCCAATATGATGAGCCCAGCGCTCTAAAAAAATAAAAAAAATAAATAAAAGCGAGATAGAGGAGAAAGATAGAAAAAGAGAGAGAGAGAGAGAGAGAGAGAGAGAGAGAGAGAGGGGGAGAGAGAGAGAGAGAGAGAGAGAGAGAGAGAGAGAGAAAACAGAGATTGAGAGAGAGAGAGAGAGAGAGAGAGAAAAAAACAGAGATTGAGAGGGAGAGTCCGAGCCTTATTCCTATAAAGGAAGAAATAAGACAAAGGTAGGAATCGTAATACTTTCGTAAAACAACTGTCCAGAAAACAAAATATGTAGCTTTTTAGCTTCTTTCGCTTTTTTTCTCCGTTTCTATGATGGAAAGGGTAGTGTGGTATTCGCAATTAAGATGTTAGGCAATTACAATACCGTCTAAATAAATCGTCTAAGGCTTCAGTTGCCTGGGCAGAATTATTTGTAAAGATTGTGGATTCAGTGAAGGTGTAAAAAGTATAATAGCCAAGATACAGGGTGTTTTTCGCAATTAAGATGAATAGGAAGATAGGTTCACGAAGATATACAATATATTTTCCAGAGCTGTATATGGGTAGTACATTTTGGGTACTTTGGTAATATGTTCGGGTAGTTTTGATAATAGTTTGACTGACTTTAGATCGAACAATAAGGTATACGAAAAACATGGTTCAATACTACTTCCTAACAAGGTCGTATCCAGGGGGGGGGGTTGAACCCTCCTCCCCCCAGGAATATTTTTCTGACTAATAAAAACGCAATAAAAAAGAATATAAACAAATCTTTGATGCATTTTGAAAATTTTTTTTTTACCACCCCCCCCCCAGAAAAAAGATCTTGGAAACAGTCCTGCTTCCTAAGGCTATAATGAAAGAAAGGTTAAGACCACCAAATCACGTTTTACACATGATAGGTTGAAAAAACCGAGGTTTTAGGCGATTCAGCTGGGGCCAAACAAAAAACATGTCGGTTCCCAATTGAGTTCGAAGGGGTAATAAAATAGAGTTTAAAGAAAATTAATGGGAGGGAGTAAAAAATGAAGCTATGAACTGATTGGGGTGGATCAAAAGTGTGCACAACTTATTGACCTCAGTTGGCTAGGTGCTGCAATGAGTTGTAGTAACTGTAACTGATTCTAATTGTTTATTTAAACTGATTTGAGCCAATTTAAAGTTATTGAATTGGTTATTTAAAGTTGTTTGAAACTGAAATGACAAACCAGACTCTGTTCTTTTTTAAAAATCTAATTCACCTCTTTTCTAACTTTGAAACTTGCAATAGCCCGAAGAGTATTAATGTACCTTAAAATCGAATTACGAGCACGACAAAGAACTCGATGCTGAAGCGCCACTTTGTGTCATGCAGCGTTCTGATCGTTGCATATCTGTTACTGCTCTTGATGAGTCCGCCTGTAAATTTTAAAAAGGGTAAAAGGTTTGCGTTTGAAACCAGAAGTATATTATCATATAATAGGAATCCACGACAGATAGTAATGTTTCACTGAGATTCTAAGTTAATGCGTACTATTTCATTATAGAACAAAAGTTATTGGGGCCAGCCTTATAAGAATCCCTTTATTGTTTCAAAAGAAACGATGCCGAGACTTCTAACCATCTGACAAGTGGCTCCATCTGGATTTTAATAATACTCAACTACATACAATTTAGAATAGGCTACAATAGGTTGTTGCTAAAATGTAAATTTACTTATACAAATATTGGGGAATACGTAATTTCTCTCCGTTTTAAGTTTAAATGTTGCTGCTCCTTACTTTCAGTAGAAGAAAACTTTTAAATAATGCCAGGAAATCTGGCCCCACCTCCACGGAGAAACCCCCCTCCACAAGGAAACATTCTCTAGACAATTCAATCCCGGTGAAAATTTATTCCTGACAATTACCCAACTCCATGCGTAAAATTGAGACACATAAAAAGAATTTTGTTCAGGAATTCTGGCAAATTTCCCTAGTGTATAATTTCCCAAAAAAAGTTCACCCTCTGGAAACTTCCCTCCCCAGGGAAAATCCCCTCTTAGAAAACACGAAAAAACTTACATAATTCTAGGGCCACAGGGTCGATACGATCACCCCTAGGAAAAAACACCAACAAATAAACAAACAAACACGTATCCGTGATCTTTTTTGTGGCAAAAAAATACAAACTCCCCATTTTGCACATAAAAACTTGAAATCTCTAAAGTAGGGTTTTCTTATACGCTGAATCTAAACTGGTTCTATGACTTTTAGGGGGTGTTTCTTCCCTTTTTTCAAAAATCAGGACAATTTTCAGAGGCTCGTAGACTTTAATGGGTATGACTAAACTTAATGAAACATATATTTCTGAAATCAACATAATAAGTTTATTCTTTTGATATAACTACTTGTACCAAAATTCCGTTTTTCAGAGTTTCGGCTAGTATTGAGCCAGGTCGCTCCTTACTTACAGTTCGTTACCACGAACTCTTTGACATTGATAATATAATATTTTACTATAAATAATTTAGATTTTTTTTTTGTGTATCTACCAAAAAAAGAAGAAAAAATATCTCTTTTGAGCGGGCTATTTAAAAAATGTTTAAAACATTAAACATTTTTTTTTCATAAGGGGTACTAAGCGTTACAAAAAAGGGTCCACTTATATCAAAAGTTTGGGAACTTCTCGTGTAGATGTCTCAGTCTCACGCCTGAAGTCCCTTCTTACTACGGAAAAACCGGAAGCATTTTCTGGAAGGTAAGATTCATCTGTGGGCTTGCACAAGGCGTACGGGAGGATTCCTACTTCCAAAATTAACCCAAATAAAAACAAATGTAAGGATTAAAAACAATTCCATGACTAAAAATGCTCTTTTTGGCGTTTCAGAATTTTCCTAGGCTTTTCTGAAATTCTACCTGAATTACTCCATGTTCTACAGTTCTTTTTGTAAGATTTTGCACGAAATTCTCACTAAGACCTATATCTACAGGGAATCTATAGTAATGCAATCCTATGACTTCAATTATGTATTGCTAATAGGTGTAAACAAAACTCTGTTTTAGAAGTTTTCAGCTTAAAATTTCAAAGTTACTCTCACTCAAATTCTGTAATTGTGGGCTTTAGGAATGTAACTACATTTTAATTTGAAAGGACATTTTTCAATATAATTTGCCTGGACAACGTAAGTAGTTACCCCCCCCCCCCCACCCTGCCGTTCTAATATAGGATCATCGAGACGAAGGTAAGTGCAACATTCTTTCTGCTGTGGATTTCTGCATATATCAAACATACTTAGGATTTCTGCTTGTCTTCAAATACACATAATTACTATTTGATATAAAACCCTAAAATATTTCCAAGAAATACCAAGAGAAAACACAACACTGGCAATTCCCAGTTTTTTCATGACAATGGCAACACTGACTAAGACGCCGCAGTTTAAATTTGATAATAAATACGTAGGCGAGTGTTGCAAGATTCATCTTAAATTATCAAAGCCAAAAACCTGTGATATTATAACTTAGAGCTGCGGTTGAAGACAAGCATTGACATAAAGCACAGACCAAAAAAGCAAGGGGGTTGTTATAGGCACACACAAAGCAAGCGGAAGAGTGACAAATCAAGCAAAAACAAGTATTTAGCCCTAATTTATAATTTGCCTAGCTTTGATTTCTAAGCGGTGACGGTGTGGTACAGGGGGATATCCACCAGAAAAACTGGGGGAAAAGGAAAAGTTTAACAAAGCAATAACACAGAGTCCCTAAAAAAACACAAGCGACATTTTTCGTGATGCAGAGGTTGGTGGTGTTTCAGAAACAGTTCTGGCTTAGATTTTAAAATGAAGAGATTAATAAAATAAAAACAATAAAAACATTAAATAAAAACATTAAAGTATAAAACATTAAATAAAAAACATTAAATAAAAACAACACAATAAAAACATTAAAATTTTCGTTTACAATATTCATTTCAACTGTTTAAACCAGAAAAACAAAACTAAACTAGTTATTCAATTAGTAATATGAAATACTAAATTTATACATATAAAAATGTAAAGAAATGAACATCACCTTATACTTCTTTCCCTAATTTTCTAAAAAAAAATCTGTCCATAAAAATTAGGGATTTGTAGGATCGTATGATTTAGGAGAGTGATATCAAACCATTTTTGCAACTATTGTATGGGCTGTGATACATTTTGGTGGGCTATTCAAATTATTCATACTGATAAATTGACAACATGGAACGTCGTGCGTTGCTTGCAGAAAACGCGAGTTTGACTAACATTCCTGTATGGTACATTTTATTTACTATGGTGATACCAAACAATTTACCCAAGTGGCAGTCATTGGGAACAAAAGAGGACATAGGAGCAGGACCACCGCGCAAGAAGTAGCTAATCTTTTTTTCGCTAATAGCAAAAACTTTTTAGCAATAAAATAGTATAAATCACATAATTTACCAGTTGACAGAAAAAAAAAAAAAAAAAAAAAAAAAAAAAAAAGAAAGAAGATTCGTCAAAAAATTCCAATCAGTTTTTTATTTTTATCACCGTGTTTTTTTTTTATTTGTTTGTTATTTCTAATTAAATCATCCTTGTCAGTTTTTTCATTCTTGTTTCTAGTTGAGTAATTTTACTATTTTATTTGGCATATCTTATTTTACATCTCATTCTTGATAGTTTTTAAATAATTTTAGAATTTTAGTTCTTCATGGTTATTAGTCTTGATGTTTACTTCATTTTTACTCTACATATTTTAAATTTCTCTCCATATATTTTGCTGGGACATCTTGTTGAACAGCCAGACAGATTGAGCTAAAATACTGTCTTAAACAGTAGCATTTTACTGTTTTGAATTTTCTAGACCCTTTTTAATTTCTAATTGTTGAACCTTTGTAAATAATTAAACACTTATTAAATACTAATATACTAAATTGGATTATTAATAGAATTCAACCAAATAAATGAATTAATGATTAAACTCACAATCTTTCCTTATTACAATCGTTTGTTTATTTGAAGATGTGAAAAACAAGTGAAAAAAAAAAAAAACTTAATGCACGGCTGAGTGTCAGTGCTGAATGTATATTGATACACTAGATTATCCCCAATCTTTTGTCAATTATAATCTATTTTTTTGGAGTGGGAAGGAGGGGGGGGGGGAAATAAAAAAAGATGTTAAAAATTCCCTTTTTCTCAATGTAATGTGGCCACACCTATGAGTGGTGAGTCATAATTACTTAATAAATGAAGCAATTCTTCATATTTCATTCAGGGGATTTTATAACCTGCGAGTTTCAGCGTCAGCTGACAGTCTCAAAGACAAAGAGCCCATTAGCAAATTATCTCAGTACCACACGGAATTCCCAAACCAATTTTGACAAAAATCGATACAGGATCTTATTGTCAACAGTTCAAAAAGCTAACGAGAGGCTAGTTTGAAGTACAGAAAATGTAAAATCTCTTAATAATTGTTCAGCAAAGCGTTGCCTAATCAATGTACGTACACCATAAATGATATAAATCCTGTGTCGGCTAAGGTCTTCAACAAAGGCGGGTACCACAGCTGGGAGCTCCCAGAGCTGTCAAATTACTCAACTGACAATTCCTTTGAGCTGGTTCTTAATATTTTCAACCGTGCATGCTAGAATATCTTTTAGGGACAGCCCTTTCCTGAACTTAATACTTATTAGTTCAGCACACCCACTATTTTTTTTTTATATTGGACAAGATATGGGTATCGAATCCCATTAATCCTCCTATTAAGAATTTTGAAAAATAGAAAAGAAAAATGTCAATCCCACCACAATTATAAGGGAAAAACTTACAAAAAGACTCACTTTTCTTAATCCACTGCTGCTACCTTTGAGAGGCACGGCAGCTCCCAATCTTGGCTTTTTGCTATTTGAGACAGTTAAAACCCCTGGGCGCTTCCTAGCTGATCTAGGCGTAACAGGTCTGGAGCCTAATGTAGCCTCCTCTTCAATTTGCTTATTCCTCATCAAAGCCCGTAGTTGCTTCTCTTTCTCTTTTTCCTCCTGAAACAGCGAAATTACAAATTTAAAATCGTCAAAAATAATTCAAAAACCTAGGTAGGATTATTAGTAAAGACGATGGGTGCTCTGAGGATGTTAAAAGCCGAATAGCCAAGGCCAGGGTTCGAAAACCTGCGAACTAAGATTAGAATATTGGCATCTTCCATCATGACAATGGTCAAGTATGGTTCTGAAGCGTTGGCGCTCCTTAAGACAGAGGAGGATTTGTTAAATGTTTTCCAAAGAAATTACCCACGGATTGTTTTGGATACCCGACTTACTGACAGTATCTCAAACAATTAAAAAAAAGAAAAAAAACTTGTTCGCATGTTGACTAGTCAACGTTGCACAGGTATAGATACCCTGATTCGATGCCTTCGAACAGGAGTGCAATGCGTGGTTGGGGGCAAATCATCCAACGCTTCCCGTGTTTTTCCCCTAGATTTTTCCAAGTACCCGTTTAGAGCCGGGTCGACTCGGGCTGAGCATACAGAGTCACACCATTGCCCCCCGTCCCAAACCAAATAACCAGCGACACCAGGACTCGAACTTCTGACCTCAGGATTTCAAGTCTGGAGCTCTAACAACTCGGCTAGGACGGCTCAAACCGTAATCTGCACGAAAAATATGGTTTGATCCCGCTTTCTCGGGCTGCTGAGATGGTTAAAACACGTTCTGCGGATGATCATGACAGATTTCAAAATATTTTCCTTGTCAGCCAATCGCCAAGGGCCAAACAAAAGAGGGATGGAAAGATGTCATAAAGAAAGATTTGAGGGAAATGGGAACATTCTGGGACGGTGTAAAGAGGGGGGCTTTGAATAGATTGGGATTAGGTGGATTGGTGCTGCAGTGAGTTGTTAATTGTCATACTATAGAAAGAAAGCTCCCGGTAAAGTAAGAGAGGAAACTCAAGCTGAGTCACATAAAAAAAAAAAACCATGAGTACAATCCAGCAAAACAGTAATGTCATTTGAGAACCATTTGACAAACTTTATTCGTCTTCACGCCAGTTTAAGGACATAAAGAAATCTAATCATCTACAATACCCTAACTTCAGATACACTGCTGAAACGCTCATATAAAATACTAAGAGAAAAAGTATGGATACTCACACACAGATAAGAAAGAAGTATAAAAACAAATCCAACACCAATTGACCACCACTCATTAGAACTTCAATCTCAGTAAAAAAAAAAAAAAAAAAAAAAACATCATTGATCAGAAAAAAACACCGCCAATAGAAGATTAATTGACGAAATCATTTAACATACAAAATTAATTTTAGCATTCTTTTGTCCAAAGGTAATTGATCGGACGAAAAAAAAAAAAAAAATTCGCACATACATAAATATTAATACTATTTGGTTTATTGAATAGTACAATAAATACCGTTAAATCCAATTATAAAAACCTAAATGAAAACTTTACTTAATTTTTTTTTCTACTTTTCCTTTACATTCGTCAAAAAATAAAAAAATTCCTCTTTCACAATTTGCGAAATGGGTATGTTGTGAGAATTGTGATCATCCATAATATATATATATATATATATATATATATATATATATATATATATATATATATATATATAAATATATATATATATATATATATATATATATATATATATATATACATAGATATATATATATATAAATAAATAGATAAATAAAGTATGTTCGCATCCTAACCCAACCCAAATTACTTAGCAAATAATGAAAAAGGCTGCTTATTTACAGAAAATACAAGGTCAAATTCCAATAAGCGAAATAAACTATAGTTACTAACAGAATACAAAGGTAAAAATAATAGTTCACAACTTGATAGTCCAAAGGGCATAAGGACAGGCCTGGAAGAGCACAGAGCTCGCAAATCCCATCTTACCTATAATCTAATTTAAATTGCTACGTCTATAGAAATTGGAATTAAATCCTGGAACCTTGAAAGCAATAGACGTTGATGGGTTTAGCTAAAATCAAACTTACATTTAAAGAAAAACAAAAGTTTTACATCAAGATAATTCTTGTAATTTATACAACAGGGTTATGTAAGAATCTTATTCTATTGCGAAATTGAGATTTGATTCTAAATATTTAAAGTGCTAGTAGTATGCTGTGTTAGTAGTAATAAGTGGTAATAAAGTACTAGCGGAGACGGAACTTAACAATAGTAGAAAATTTCACTGAATATAAAATCGATAAAGAAAAATGACAAGCCAGATTGTTTCTTATATCGTTTATTTTATTTATATTTTTATAAATATATAAAAGAAAAAAGAAAACAACTAGCGTATACCGTTTTATGAAGACTAGGAAAAAAAATAGGTTGTCTCCCTTCATCCAAAATTCTAAGTCCCTTTTCCCCCTCCAAAAAAGAAAATTTTTACTGATAGTTCCAACTTAATCCCCGAGTCGTGAAACAGAATAGGGTACAGATACAAAAGTTATCACCTTTTAATGAAACATAGTCGCGTGTATTTTTAAATCTTTTAAAAATTTTTATTATATAGTTTTATTATAACATATTGTTTTTTTGTGGAAAAAAAAAACACCCAGCTAACTGTAATGATTTAACAGGTCAAACATCTGTGTTTATGAATGAAGACGCATTTAATTACAATTATGCCATGAAACACAGTTTTGGCCCAAAAACTATCATCGAACTTACACAATTCAACTTTTTTGGTGAATTCGAATATAAAATCTGGATTCTTCCACCATCAACACTCTATAACTAATTTTTTTTTTTGTGAAATCTTTGATTTTGTATTTCTTAGGAATATTTAGAAACTTTATAAAGAATTATTGAGGAAAGTTGTCTAATTACTTTTGTCTATTACATTATAAACAAAATCAAAGCATTTTTATATAATCTCATACGATAATATTTGGCTGGAGTATATTTCCATAATAATTATTGGTTAATTAGATGTGTCCGCCGGGATCCAAGATATTCAACAGTGTAATTTCCTCGCTTAAAATCATGAAAAAATAACTTTGACACCCCTTCAAGGGGGTGCCTCCAAATCTTCAAAAATTGCGAGTATTATAGAAAGCTAAAATCTTCAATGTAACAAGAAAATAACTAAAACAGAATAAAACATTAAAATGTATCCCCTGGAATTTTGAATGACATCCTTCTGGACCTCTTAACTTGGATGCCTCCAAAACGTCAATAATTTTCAATGATCAAAAAAAGAAAAATTTCAATCTAGCAATCAAACATCAAAAACAGAACACAGCTGAAAACTGTATCTATTTTTGGAAGGTCCTATTTCATGAGGGTACCTCCAAAACAATTCGTTTGCACAGATCCCCCTCCTGTATAGTCCTCTGTTACTCAACGCCTTTTAAAGTATACCAAACAGACTACCAGACGCTTTGCTTACACAGGCGATCACACTTGTTTCAAAATGCGTGGAAAAGAGAAGAATTGAAGTTTAAACTCCATTGAAAATGTTAACATACAAGTGTTTTATTTTTGATCGAAGTTCGATTAAAAAAAGAAACTAAAAAAAACATGAAAAAATCATTTGTAAAGCAACCTAAGAAACAGAAAATGGTTATAACTAAAATACCCCCCCCCCCTCCAGAAAAAATGTTTCAGTGACTACTCAATATGAGCATAGTTCTAATCCGTGTCCAAGACTACGATCTTTAATCCCAGACATATCATAGTAGTTTGAGCACTGTCTCAATTTTTCCTACTATTTCTTGAATTTTTGTTATAAATCGTTAATTTTGGGAGAGTAATTTAAAAGTGAAACCCGCCAAATCGTGTGGCCCATCCACAATCAAGATCTAATTACGCGCATGGATTTGTGTATTCCACTCTATGATAAGTAGTAAATCATTATGCGAGGTTAAATTTTAGTTCAAACTATTAATGTTATACTCCTTTGAAGTAACAATTAGAATAGAGAAAGAAAAACAGAAAGAGGGACAAAAGAGGAAATAGGAAAGAAAGAGGGAGAGACAAAACTTACTTCGAACCGCGTTCTTTGGTTTTCAATGAAATCCACGACTTTCTCTCCATAGACCAATAGAGGTGTTTGTGGGTGATTATCATCATAAAGCTGAACAGCTCTAGCTACTTCACGTTCTAGGCGTGGAATTTCCCGATTTAAACGTTTTCTCTCTTTCTCCTCTAAAAGGAGGGCCCCTCCACGGTTCGTATACCTATTGGTGTCATGGGATTTGTATTCAAAATCGATCAGCTTACGCCAAAGCTCCTGGTGCTGACGGAACTGAAAACCAAGATAAAACCGTTAGTTTTGGATTGTATTTTCAGAACAATTTCCTAGATTAAAAAAAGAAAAAAAAAGAAAAATAAAGTTGCTTCCTGAAATAGTTAATATGAATAGCTGAAATAAGAAAAAGGGGGAAAACTAGATGTAATAAGAAAAATACAACGGCAGAGAAGACTCAAAGCTCAAGAGTGAAGCTATGTTCTAACATGAGTTGAATTTAGGCAGCCATATTTGACGTCACCTGATAAAATACAGCCTCAATAACTATTGAATGAATTTATATAACTATTAAATGACTAACTATTACTGTACAGTATAGAATGAATAACTATACAGTCTCAATAACTATTGAATGAATTCACAGTAATTCAATAGTCGCAATAGAATTGAATTCTTAGGCCAGCAATGCTGTATTTAAAATAGATAGTAGCTTCCGGTTATTAACGGGGTATATGACGTCACCAATTGTCGGTATTTCAATCCCCGGGTCTTTCTTAGAGGGACAGGTGGCAAGCCTGCCATACAACCTTGTTGCAGTTGGATCGAACCCTTGGCCCTCTATTGCCAAACAAACATCACTCCATTGTACTACCAGAGTTTTCTCTAAGCATTAGCAGAATTTACCAGTGAGATTCCTTTTAATATTGATACTTAATTAGTCTTTTTTGAAAGTGAAAATACAAAGACTTCATATCAACTCTAGGGTTCCTGACCTCTCCCAAGTACATAAAACTCCAAGACTCCAATCTTCTGCGTTTCTATACATGTCTCCGCTCCATTCATGCCTCTTGTGTATTAAAGATCTTGATAAAATGCTTACTATGCATCTTGTATGATAAAAAGACGAAGACACTTTAAAGGTTATTAAAATAGCCTAAATAGCTATTTAAAGGTTACTTTAAATAACCTTATTTCGTGCATGTACTACTTTGATGTCTTTGATCTCACTCTGTCGAGCAGTATCAACCAGATGCTTGGCCTTGTAGAACTTACAAATGGCATCCAATTCATGTGCGGCAACGTTTTGAAAAAAAAAGAAAAAAAGGCAATTATACACAGGCATATATAATCCAGGGTTTGAAATATAGATCTCTCATCCAATTTCAGTCATACAGACAAATTTGTCGGTATCACCAAGTTTCAATGTTTGTGCTAGAGGAGGAAGGGGCGGTATTATATATATATATATATATATATATATATATATATATATATATATATATATATATATATATATATATATATATATATATATATATATACAATATAGCGCCGAACGAGAAGGGGGTCATCTCCGAAGATGATGGGAGGAGGTCATAAGAAAGGATTTAAAGGAAACTGAAACTTCTTGTGAGACTGTAAAGAGGGAAACTATCATTAGACTGGGATGGAGGAAGAGCTTGCACAGCAGTGTTGGCCTCAGACGCTTTGGTGTTGCAATGAGTTGCTAATAGTAGTCTAAAAAGAATTGAAATAACTTCAACAAGGATAGTACCAGTTTCGAGATCAGCTACAAAATGATCAAAATGATCAGGTGAGGAATCAGAGGTCTATATTATTTTTACAGAGAAAGAGACTAAGGCTGACAAAAAATCTCGAATATAAATGTTAAATAATTAAAAAAGTAAATATTTCGTATATATATATATATATATATATATATATATATATATATATATATATATATATATATATATATATATATATATATATATGTTTATTACTGTCTGGACATTACTCTCAGGTTAATGTCGACACTAAACGGCGAATATCCGATACTCCTTTCTCTCTGCTTGAATTCAATTAGCTTTGCAAATCAGCCTTTTCAGTCTTATGCAAGCCTTTGATGGTAAAACTTTAAGTTAAAAATAGAAATCTCAGAATATATATATATATATATATATATATATATATATATATATATAAAAAAAAATATATATATATATATATATATATATATATATATATATGTATCGGCGTAATTAAACAAGAACAGACAGAACAGCAACGGTGAATATTACGACATCCACTGCAAAATATTAGGTTACATTTATATTGCGAGCCTCCTAAATCAAAGCACACTTTGACGCCTATCTCTTCGACGTAAGTTTTAAAGTTTTCACCTCAGTTTGTATTTCAGGGTTCTTAATTTGTTGATTAGAAGGAAAAAAAGAACATTAAGCACAAGTTTCAAAGGCTTATGAATCTATAAAAGATAGTAGGTACATATTAAGCGAACAGTGTTTGCTTTGGAGTAGATAGAGGAGGATTATTGAGTAGATCTAGATAGGAAGAGAGTAGAGAGTATACGAAATGTAGAGTAGATTGTAAGTGAGTAGACAGTAAGTGAGGATGCTCCTAAAAATGGAGGATTTGCTAGATGTTTTCCAGAGAAATTGCCTACGGATTACTTTGGGTAACTGACAGACTGATCATATCTCAAGCAAAAAGCTGTGGTTCACTCCTGCTTTCTAGGGCTATAACGAGAGAAATATTGAAATGGCTAGGACACGTTCTACGGATGAAGGATGACAGATTACCAAAGATTTTCCTTGTTGCCCAACAATCTAGAGTCAAGAGAAAAGCAGATCGTCCCCGATTGGGATGGGAGGACGTCGTAAGAAAAGATTTAACGGAAATGGGAACTTCTTGGGAGGGTGTAAAGAGAGATACTTCGAATGGATTGGAATGGAGAAACAGTGTACGTAGCATTGTTGAACTCAGGCGGCGTTGTGCTGTAGTGAGTTGTTAGTAGTAGTAATGTTTGGTTGACTCTGGAATTAGTTTCGGGGTTTCTTATCCAATGTAGAACAACCTAGGCAAAGGAAGAAGTTTCAGCCTGCTACGGATGCTTTTCCAGCTACAGCTTGTTTCTAGTTTTATCCGATAGAAACGATACACTTTTTTACGTTAAAAATATGCATAAAAAAGGAATAAATTAAAAACCAATTAAAGTTCCTTATAAGTAAAAAGCGATAAAGACTAAAAACATGCCAAAATTACTGAATAAAGTAAGAACAAAAATTTGTTAATATTAAATATTAATTTTCATTAATATTATAATGGATAATATAATACACGTCTACTATTAATATTAACAGTAAAAAACAAAACAAAAAAAACCTCATTATGCTTTGTGGAGGCTAAAACTGACACTTTTCCAATAATTAATTAAAAAAACTTTTTCCACAAAAACATTTTTAAAAGAAAAGTAAAGAACTCCATTAAACAAAAAATGAGCAAAAATAAAATCAAATAATCTACCAAGGTGAAACTACCACAAATCAGCATCGATAAATAAAAGAAACCCAAAACGAGCAGAAATTACATTAAATAACCGAGTCAAACACAAAACGGGCAGAAATTAACATGAGATGAGGCTCAAAACCCCTATGCCTTCCAAAGGCCAGAACATAATTTGCACTTTACTGAAAAAATATAAATGTTTTTACTTTTATAACTTTAATAAATCAAATAATTTTAACATTTTGATTAACAAATATCAGTATATGTACGTATATTAAACTGACAACGCACATTCATTTGTATTTTTTTTCAGTAAAGTGCAAATTTTGTTCTGGCCTTGGGAAGGTTGGGTTTTGCGCCCAACTTATGTTAATTTCTGCTCGTTTTGAGTTTGACTCGGTTATTTATTGTAATTTCTGTTCGTTTTGGGTTTCATTTATTTATCTATGCTGATTTGTGGTAGTTTCACGCTTGGTAGATTATTTTATTTTCGCTCATTTTTCGTTTAATGGAGTTCTTTACTTTTCTTTGAAAAACTTATTTTGTGGAAAGTTTTTTTTAATTAATTTCTGTTCGTTTTATATTGACATAGTCTTTTCAGGGAAATAAAAAATTATACTTTAAATCTTTTCGTTTTTTTTAATGAATTTACAGTTTGGCCTGCCATTTGTATACTGGAGAAAAATTTTCCGCAATTTTTAACAACATACACCCTTTTAAAAATCTGGACACAAACAGTAGTGTTTAATTTCGTTTCATACCTCCTCTAGTTGACCTGAAATGGAAAACTTGATACCATTCGCAAAAAAAAATCTGTTTACTTTCTTTGATAGCTTGGATGCACTTACGCTATTTTGATTTGGTTAAATTTTAAGGGCAGAAGTAGCCCCAAAAGTTTGAACATAATATCCTCAGTCGTTCTTGGGATACTGCTGAGATGCCTTATTGGGAATTAGCATTAATACAGTGTATTTTGATTTAATCTTAAAGCAACATTCAGTTTTTAAACATAATGGGAAAATGGGAGAGTCGGTGTGGGAGGGGGATTAGTTGCCCTCCAATCACTTTTCGACTATTAAAAAGGGCATCAGTCCTTTCTATTTTCAATCGATTGAGCCCTTTTCGAAGTTCCCACGACAACTCCTTCGATACGAAGTGCCCGGGTCTAAACAATTACAAAACAAAAAAAAAGAACAATACATTATACCCACATCGATCTTTACTATAAAAATGTCAAGCCTTCCAATCACTTTCGACTATTAAAAAGAACACTAGGCCTTACGATTTCCAATCGAATGAGCCCTTTTTGAAACGACAACGCTTTCTAAAAACACCTTATATGCCACCAGGGCATTAATTACAACCCTTACCCTAAGGGCTGTTAGGAAGGTTGTCATCTTCTAAGACCTAATTTCCAGAACTTTCAACTTCGTTAAACAAAATGGCTATCTCAAAATTTTGATTGGATGTGTTTGGGGAAATGGTGATCCTGAGAGGGGCGTTAGTCGGTCTCCAATCACTTTCAATATTAAAAAAGGCACTAGGCCTTTCAATTTCCAATCAAATGAGCCCTTTTGAAGTTTCTACGACAACGCTTTCAATAAAAAACTTATATACCCCCAGAGCATAACTTACAATCCTTGCCCTAAGGGTGGGGGGGGGAGTTGTCATCCTCAAAGACCTAATTTCCAGAACTTTCAACTACGTTGAATAAAATGGCTATCTATAAACTTTGATTGGATGTTCTTGGGGAAATGTTGGGCGTGAGAGGGGGGTTAATTACTCTCCACTCACTTTTGACTATTAAAAAGGGCAATTTCAATTTGAAATCCAATGAGCCCTTTTTGAAATTTCTACGACAACTTTCTATATAAAGCCTTATATGCCCACAGAGCATAACTTACAGCCTTTGCCCTCAGGGCTCTGTGGGGGTTGCCATCCTGAAAGACCTAATTTCAAGAGCTTTCTACTACATTGTACAAAATGGCTATCTATAAACTTTGATTGAATGTTCTTGGGAAAATGGTGGGCGTGAGAGGGGGATTAATTACTCTCCACTCACTTTCGACTATTAAAAAGGGCAATTTCAATTTCCAATCAAATGAGCCCTTTTTAAAATTTCTACAACAACTTTCTATATAAACCTTACCGGGCTTTGTACAGGAAACTGATCCAGGAACGTGTGAAGGAGATGGCCCCAACGCGACCCTTGAGGACGTCCGGGACATAAGGCGGAATAAGGCGGAAGGCATAACTTACAACCCTTGTACTGAGGGCTCTGAGGGGGTTATCATCCCAAAAGACCCAACTACGTTGAACAAAATGGATGTCTCAAAATTTTGATTGGATGTATTTGGGGAAATGGTGGGCGTGAGAGGGGGGTTAATTACTCTCCACTCACTTTTGACTATTAAAAAGGGCAATTTCAATTTCAAATCCAATGAGCCCTTTTTGAAATTTCTACCACAACTTTCTATATAAACCTTATATACCCCCAGGACATAACTTACAGCCCTTGCACTCAGGGCTCTGAGGGGGTTATCATCCTAAAAGACCGAATTTCCAGAACTTTCTACTACGTTGTACAAAATGGCTATCTATAAACTTTGATTGAATGTTCTTGGGAAAATGGTGGGCGTAAGAAGGGGGTTAATTACTCCACTCACTTTCGACTATTAAAATGGGCAATTTCAATTTCCAATCAAATGAGCCCTTTTTGAAATTTCTACAACAACTTTCTATATAAACCATGGTTTATTATATAAACCTTATGGTTTATTATATAAACCTTACCGGGCTTTGTACAGGAAACTGATCCAGGAACGTGTGAAGGAGATGGCCCCAACGCGACCCTTGAGGACGTCCGGGACATAAGGCGGAATAAGGCGGAAGGCATAACTTACAACCCTTGCACTGAGGGCTCTGAGGGGGTTATCATCCTAAAAGACCCAACTACGTTGAACAAAATGGATGTCTCAAAATTTTGATTGGATGTGTTTGGGAAAATGGTGGGCGTGAGAGGGGCGTTAGTCACTCAATAATCACTTTCAATATTAAAACAGGCACTAGCCCTTTCAATTTCCGATTGAATGAGCCCTTTTGAAGTTTCTACGACAACGCTTTCAATAAAAACCTTATTAGCCCCCTGGGCATAACTTACAACCCTTGCCCTGAGGGCTGTGGTGGGAAGGGGTTGTCATCCTTAAAGACCTAATTTCCAAAACTTTCATCTACGTTGAATAAAATGGCTATCTAAAAGTTTTGATTGGAGATAGTTGGGGAAATGGTGGGCGTGAGAGGGGGGTTAGTTGCCCTCAAATCACTTTTAACTATTAAAAAAGGCACTAGCACTTTGAATTTCCAATCGAATGAGCTCTTTTTCAAGTTTCTACGACAAATATTTTAATAAAAACCTTATATGCCCCCAGGGAAAAACTTCTAACCCTTGCCCTGAAGACTGTGGGGGGAGTGTCCTGCTCAAATGTACAATTTCCTGAACTTTGAACTGCGTGGAACAAAATGGCTATCTCAAAATTTTTATTGGATGTGTTTGGGGAAATGGTGGGCGTGGAAGAGGTGTTACTTTCCTTCCAATCACTTTCGACTATTAAAAAGGGCACTGGGCATTTCAATTTCCAATCGAATGAGGCCTTTTTAAAGTTTCTACGACAACGCTTTCAAGATAAACCTTATATGCCCCCCGGGCATAACTTACACCCTTTGCCCTGCGGGTTGTGGGGGGGGGGGTGTCAACCTCAAATACCAACTTTCCAGAACTTAAAAATACCTTTAATAAAATGGCTATCTCAAAAATTTGATTGGTTATGTTTGGGGAAAAGGTGGGCATGAGAGGGGGGTTAGTTGTCCTCCAATCACTTTCGACTATTAAAAAGGGCACTACCCCTTTGAATTTCCAATGGAATGAGCCTTTTTGAAGTTTCTACGACAACGCCTTCTGTAAAACCTTATATGCCCCCAGGGCATAACTTACAACCCTGGCCCGGAGGGCTGTGGGGGAGTGTCCTCCTTAAAAACATAATTTCTATCTGGAAATCAACTACGCTGAACAAAATGGCTATCTCAAAATTTTGCCTTGCAATCACTTTCGACTATTAAAAAGGGCACAAGCCACTCCAATTTCCAATTGAATGAGCCCTTTTCGAAGTTTCTACGACAACTTCTTCTATACTATGTGCCCTGCTCTTAAGAAAAAAATTACAAATAATACATTGTGCCAACATCGTTCTTATATGCACCCAGGGCATAACTTAGAACCCTTGCCCTGAGGGTTGCGAGGGAGTCTCCTCCTCAAAAACATATTTTTTTTACCTGGAAATCAACTACGCTGAACAAAATGACTATCTCAAAATTTTGATTAGATGTGTTTGGGGGAATGATGGGTTTGGGGGAATGATAATACAAAAACATATTTTTTTTATCTGGAAATCAACTACGCTGAACAAAATGACTATCTCAAAATTTTTATTAGATGTGCTTAGGGGAATGATGGGCTTGGGGGGGGGGGGGTCTAGTTGCCCTCCAATCACTTTAGACTATTAAAAAAAGCACTACCCACTCCAATTTTCAATCGAATAATCCCTTTTCGAAGTTTCTACGACAACTCCTTCGATACGAAGTGCCCTGATATAAGACCACGGAAAAAATAAATAATACATTGTGCCCACATACATCGTTCTTTACTAGGGCAGCGCAAGCGCTGCCTATGATATTGGCATTATGTCTCATTTTAGATTTTAATTGATTTTCAGCATATAATTGAATTGAAAATTAAGAATTATACGCTGTATTCATCGATTATGGCATATAAAACAATTAGAAGATTACTTTACGTTATAAATAATAAACTAAAAATGTGATAATTGGATAGTTTTTTTGCGTTTCTCAAGCAAAACAACAAACAAACTTTAGTGCACAATTTTAATTAGGCAAAAGGATCACCTTTCGCCTTTCATATGCATTTAAAACTCAATAATAATAATAATCAAAACGAAAAACGAAAAAAGAAGCTCACAACTATAAGATAATACCAGCCCATCAACGTCAAGTGCAAAGAAGAACGCTGTGAACAGCACCACAACATCTGAATCAACAGTCTTCACCATAATAGAACGGATACCTTGGCGTGCCATATGAAAGGCGTGGAGGATAACGCGCATATCTCTTTCTTCATGGTTGCCAGGTCTGAGCTCTTCTCGGAAGTTCCTTCGAGAAGAAAATTGGATCGCCAATTGTGGTTACGACCTGTTTGTCTCTGACCTCTGCGGAAACAACATGACCTAAGAAGATGAAGAGCATCTCTTTGTTGTTTGAGTTCTGAAGGAAGTCCTGCCAGCTGCCTCTAGGAATGGGTGCCCCTTCTTCGACCTTGGATGCATATGAAATAGATCCGCGTTTTTCTCTAGCAGAGTTCTTAAGACTATTCGGAATGTAGACGTCAAATATGAGGTCTACCCTCACTGTACCATCGTCAACGAGTCCTAAGATGTAGGACACGATGATAAGATAATACCAGCCCATGTTGTGATTGAACATCAATGCGTCAAATTGGTCCCTATTGGCCCTGATGAAATATCTATGTTCTAACTTATTTTTTCTTATTCAACAGGTTCAATAAGATAATATTAATTGGACTAATATTAATAAACAAGCAACAGTAAAGCTAGAATACATCTTTTAAAAGCTAAATCACGCAGACATAGAAAGGTAAAGAAAGAGTGTGAGAGAGAGAGAAAGAGAGAGAGAGAGAAAGATTTAGAAAGAAAGAGAGAGAGAAAGAGAGAAAGAGAAATAGAGAAAAAGAGAAAGAGAGAGAGAGAGAGAGAGAGAAAGAGAAGAGAGAGAGGGAGAGAGAGAGAGAAAAGAAAGAAACCCAAAAATAGGAAGAGATAATAAACCTACTTTATCTAGAGCTTCTTTGGTTTCTTCTTTTAAAATTTCTAGTTTCTTCAACTGTTCTTCATACATCTCTAAGAGATCCTCTGGATCATCAGCGAAAGGGCTAAAGTCTCCCTTCTGCTCTTCAGAGAAGAATAAATCGTTCCAGATACGATTCACGTCAATTCTCAGTCGATCAACAAGCTTTGAAGCATGCTTGCGCTTTATTGCACGCAAACCTTCAAGAGCAGTGCGCAACTACAAAAAAAGACAATACATTCGTATTTATATATTCATGTACACGCATAAAAAAAAGGAACTAAGGTTATGTTTTGAAATCCTTGAAAAAAAGATGAACAGCATTAATGTCTCTTACATTTCTTTTTTATTACTTCATTAAGGTTTATTTTTCATTTACAAGTTTTTAAGTTCTTTTGCTGCACAGCATTTATGTTCCCTTACATTTTTTTTTATTACTTCATTAAGGTTTATGTTTCCTTTGCAAGTTTTTTTAAGTTCTTTTGCTGCACAGCATTTATGTTCCCCTACATTTCTTTTTTATTACTTCATTAAGGTTTATGTTTCCTTTGCAAGTTTTTTTAAGTTCTTTTGCTGCACAGCATTTATGTTTCCTTTGCAAGTTTTTTAAGTTCTTTTGCTGCACAGCATTAATGTTCCAACTTACGATGAAAACAGAGTTTTATCCATCCACCGAATAATACTTTTGAAATTTGATTCGCTTTTATTAGATTAAAAAATACACTGAAAAAATCTAGAAAAAGGTAATAAGCAAAGGTAATAAGCAATATAAAATTAAGCTTTGGTGAATAAATAGATCTAGAACTAATGAATACAACGACATAAGTATCTTCTCCTCTCAGCACAAGTTACAGCTGTAGAATTGTCACAAAGTTGCATGTATTAAAGGGAACATAAACATGAAGAAACGCATTTATGAACATTTTCTGATAATTATAAACCTGAGATTATAAGCCTGAATATTATTTTGTTCTATATTATTATTCTTTTGAATATTCAACAATTTGAATATTATTTAATAATCAATAATAGAAATAGTTTTCAATATTATTAAATAGATTTCAGTAATTGTAATATTATTATAATCCCGTATATTTTATAACCCTGGATGATTATATTGCAAAGATTATACGTAATCCTGAATATTAAAATTGATGATTACAAACCTGAACATCATTTCTGAAGACTGCAAATATGTTATTGCTGTTATCACGAGGCTGTCACAAGGGTCATATCTAGTTTTTTTTCGGGGAGGGGGAGGGGTTACAAGAAAAACATAAAAAATTTGTTTATTTTCATTTTTGTTACGTTTTTATGAGTCGGATAAACATTTAGGGGGGGGGGTTAAACCCTCAAACCACACCTCTGGATACGGCCTGGCTGTCACATACACATTGTCAAAGCTGAAATATCAACTTTACCGGAATGCAGAAAATAGGCCTGATCGTTTTATTGAGGTGATGATTCAATGGCACAAATTTCTGATAAAAGAATTCTAAGCCAATACCCTCACTCCCTTCATTTTTTTGCTTGTGAAAAAAGAACACGAAGCAGAAGAGAAAGGTATTTGCTTCAGACCCTAGTTTGAATATTAGAGATGACAAAATATTTACAAATGCAGGGACCAAACGCTACAAAGAGCTTGAGAAAGTAACTTAAGTTATTTTGTAACAAAAGAAATTTGACGAAGAGTAACTCATCAGAGGGGATCAGAACTAAGACAGAAAGACTAGAGAAGCTCCATTCACTAACTTAGTGTCATCACTGACCTTTGAGAAACCATGAGCTTACAACCAGAGGGCTCAAAATTCAAAGTATCAAAGTATCAGAGGGCTCAAAGTATCAAAATTCAGCCAAGGCAAAGCTAAATTTTGAATAAACAAGAGCAACTAACATGAGAGATAGCATTCACGGCTAGGCATGTGGAATCGCTGGTGGAATTGACACTTCAAGTCAGTACTTTCATCCCTTTTTTCTTTTACAAAAGGCGGTGAATAGGTTCCAATTTCATCTTCAGAACAAGTACTTTGACCGATTCACCATCATCTGCGCTTTTCTTTTCCTCAAAACAATTTCATAGACCGATTCAACATCATCTGTCCTTTCCTTTTCTTCAGAACAAGTACTTTGACCAATTTAACATCATCCGCCCTTTCCTTTTCTTCAGAACAAGTATTTGGCCGATTCAACCTCATATGCCCTTTCCTTTTCTTAAGAACAAGTTCTTAGTGATAAAATCAACCTGCGTTCAGCTAAACCACGTCCAGAAAATCCTTCTGTCAATTACTTCCTTTAAACGTTCGCCTCCCTCGTTCAGAAGAGTACCACCAATTTCTTTCTTCTACTTAACTATCTATTTTTTCGTGATACATTTTTAGTTTAGTGACTAAGTAAAGTGACAAAATTCACTAAAAAGTGATTTTAGATAGTACCTTTTAATTGAACAGACCAAAAAAAGGACAACTCTGGACACCAATGAAAACTTCTGTTGCATAATGATAAAGCAATATGTACTAGACTAGACGACGTTGTTTGGCCAAGCTCCCTCTATACACCCCTCCTTAAGCCTCTAATCATACAGTATATTTATAGGAAGAAATAATCATAAGATTATCTAAGACTACTATGATCCAGCTTTTGACCAAGGGACCTGCCCTCTGCCCCCTTCTGACGGAGAAAAAAATAATCAAATCATTATTTACCAGTTTTATATCTTCGGACGTCACACCACAGGTATCCAAAAGCGTCTTAATGTGAGAGGTTTGTTGAACGTCAAGCTCAAGTCTATCCATTAGGGTGGCCAATTCAATTTTGATTTTTCTGGATTCTGTGCGGGCTCTATCCACACGATCTTTATATAAATCGTAGATTTTCTGAAAAAAAAAACATCATTTGAAGGGAGGATGTTCAGAGGCGCCATTTCATAAATATTTAGGGGGTCAAGGATTGAAAAAGGATTTAATGAAGATATAAAAAAAAAAATTATTTTTCAAAATTTATGCAGATACCTTTTCATTATTTCTTTGAGAGAAGAAAAAAATGAGAAGGAATTTTTCAAAACCCAGGGGCAATTACCCCTCTCCTCCCAATTGGAAAGCATGGGATTGTTTGAAAATTTCAGAAGCTAATCAAGCGTCACATCAAATCATTGAGTAACTATTCCATAGACAGAGGGAGATTCCTTAAAATGATGGTTTTTGTTTAAAGCCATTACTGCCTCATGTTATATCGTCTATTGTCTTATTTTTATATTTAAAAAAGCATTAGCTTTTAGTATAATTTTAAATCAAGGTGTATTCTAACTTATTTGAAATGAATATCAATCAATGGGCTTGAGTTGAATTCAGTTGTTTTCAAGAACCAGAACTTATAAAGTCTGTACGAGAATTAAAAAACAAACCACTTTTGCATAAAAGTTTAACTACGTATTTAGAAAAATCAGAATTTAACAAAACGAAATAAATAAAGAAAGAAGACAATCAAGAGAAGACAAATAAAGAAATTGTTTCTAGAAATCCTTACAAACACTAAATGTCACTTTTCGGATCGCATAAAACAAAATAACTGGAACAAATATTATAAAAACGAAACAAAAACTGAACAGCTAAAAAGATGAGAAACATTGATAAAACCCTCGACTTATTTGCAAGAGGTCATGGATTTAAATTCTGATTTTCTTGTACGAGACTTAGACTCGAGGCCTCGTGCTTCGTAGTTTAGGCTCAGAGTATTACGCTATGTCACTTGTCGGATCACATAAGACGGAATAACCAGACAGAGAGAAAAAAATAAAAGAAAAAAGGAAAAAAGACAAATAATCCTAAGGTTAATTTGAATACTTTTTTTTATCCGCACATAATACAAGAGTGAAAAGAAGTCGTTTTTCTGGACTAGTAAAAAAAAAAAAAAAAAAAAAAAAAAAAAAAAAAAAAAAAAAAAAAAAAAAAAATACATTTTGATAATGCTGTTATGAACGAATAATTATATTTTATAAATAATTATGAGTAGTAAAAAACTATTTACCTCTCATACTCAATAGTTTAATGTGTCCCTGGAATTTCGGTAATTTCGGCAAGTCAGTTCAACTTTACACAATGGTGGGAGGCGAATTGGTATTTTCCTTTCTAGGCCATTGAGTCTATCCAGCTAGTATCCTACTATGGACACTTTAGACACATGAAATTTAAAAAATTTCAAGGTCTTAAAAAAAGTGCCAAAAATCTCTAGATAGAAACAAAGGCAACGGTTTTATCCAAAGTCATACTTTGGAAGTAAATTTATAAAATAATTATCACGATCATTTGTGACCTAAATTAATTCCTTAAGTTCCTGACTTTGAAGCCAATGTGCATTTTTGATTTCAGATCTAATTCTTGATGTTAAATATTTTATTTTTTGGATAATTAAAAGTATTGTACATTTTTTGTACAAATAATAAAACGTTAATCTTATCACTGAACGGACGCAAGCCATACCGTTCACAAGAGCGTCAATTTTCAATTGTTTGTTACTCACCTCCACCTTATGTATGGTGTCTATTGAGCCATACCGTTCACAAGAGCGTCAATTTTCAATTATTTGTGACTCACCTCCACCTTATGCATGGTGTCTATTGAGCCATACCCTTCACAAGAGCGTTAACTTTCAATTATTTGTGCCTCACCTCCACCTTATGCATGGTGTCTATTGAGCCATACCGTTCACAAAAGCGTCAATTTTCAATTATTTGTGACTCACCTCCACCTTATGCATGGTGTCTATTGAGAGCGGGAAAGAAGGAATTTCTTCACTAACTACGAGCTTTTCAAATTCAATGGTTGGTTGAGTATTCAGAACATCCATGAAAATCTTGATGTCCCGTCGTTTCTCTTGAAAATTTTCCGTCCTCTTCACAAGTTCGACTCGGAGATATTCGATGCGACTTTTTAGGCTGGCTATATCTTCAGCAGAGGGTATTGTGCTGAGTGACATCAGGATTGAAGCTTCACCAAGCTTCGTAGCCAGATCTTCTTCCTGTCAACGAAAAACAACACGATAAGCAACTACTAATGGTCTGTTGTTAATTGTCAAGCCAAAAAATTATAAATTTTTCTCTTATCAATTGAATTTCTAAAACAAGATTCTGTAAAATTTCTGACAAATTATTAAACCAATTTTTTGTTGTTCAAAGAAGAAGATTCAATAAAATTTTGACTGAATAACATTCTGAAAAACTATCTAAGCGATTTTTTTCTAAGAAGATTTGAGATTGGCATGTGACTGCTTTCAATGCAGATTCACCATGAGTCTTTTATCGAGGTTAAAATAGCTCTGGCCTCTACTCACATAAGGTTTATCTTTAGCCTTTTAAAATATACAAACAGGTCAAAATAACACATTACTTTTGTCACCAAAGTAACTCTGAAAATGGACATGTTGTTAATTAAAATATTTAAAATACTCAATAGAAAAAGAAGTAAATCATTGATAGCTTGCACAAATAAATTTCCTCTATTTATAATAAATATTATTATATTATATACATATAATACTATATAATTATGTATTATAATAAATTTCCTCTGTAATAAATATTTAAAACCTTGTGAAAGATGAACGAAATAGGACATATATCTTGGACGATTACAGAAAAGGCAAGAATGCTACAATTCTGAACCTAACATTTTATTTCCCTCCAGAACTCGAACCTCTTTTTTCCTTTCATTACTCCTCTTCATGGTCCCACATAACATCCACTTAGTATAGATTTCTAGTACAAGAACTCGAACTTCAAAATTTTCTAGAAACTGCTTTAAACCATTCTTTCTTTTTTAAAAGCAAAACTAAACAGAAAAAGAGAGACGAGGGAGAGAGAGTAAAAGAGAAAAAGAAGGAGACAAAATTTTGAATGGCTTTAAAGTAGAAAATAATTTTAACCTAAATTTGACACAACGAAAGAAATCGCAAAAAGAGAGAAACGAGGACTAATAACAGCCAGTGAAAAGCGGAAGAAAAATTATGCAAATATTTCGGTAAAGCATTTTTAAAGGCTAATCGCTTACCAAGTAGGGTATGATGTTTACAAACAAAACCATGTGCACTGTGAAAAAGTTCAGATTGAAAATTTCCTCAATTTGTGAGACATAGACATTTTTCCTATATTCTGTGATTTTTCCCATATTGCATAGACCTAGAGTGTTCATTAAATTGTGATTTCCCTCAAATTATAAATCTGATTGCTGTGTTTCAAGACTATTCTTTTCAATTCCCTAAGGAATTGAATTATTTGTCGATTATCACAAAAGCGTTGCTATACCACAATTTAAGAAATTATTTTCGGGCGGAACCGAGAAGCATTTCACGGGCAGTCCGAAAGTGAAAAAGAACAGGAATGCTTCTTAGATCCCCTCCCAAGTCATCAACTTCTGTGAAGCATGCTAGTATCCGTAAAAACCAAACAGATGAAAAAGAAAAAACAATCCAAGCTACTAAAAACGAAAATTTTCAGATAGTATCTCAACGTGCACCACCAAGAAAAAGATCAAGATGTTCACCAAACACACAGCCAAACATTGAAGAAAACAACAAAAACAGATTCTATCTCAGTTTTGATAAGGAAAACTAATGGAGAGCCGTTTAAACAAGAAGAGATCCTAGATTTAAGGAAATTAATATTTTCGGCTGCAAAAGCTAATTTTGATGTATGTCTTCTTAGATCAGGTATGGCTGAAATTTATTTTCAAAATGAAAATCGGGCAAACATTTTGATTCAAAATTCTAACACGTTATCTTTTGCAGGTACCACAGTCGAATGTAAAATTGTAATAAAAAAGGCCCTCCACAAATATGTGGTATATGGACTTGACCTGAATCTTTCTAATGAAGAAATTCAGCTTGAGCTACTAGATGCATCAGGATGGCTAGTAGAACCAGCAACTGTGACTAGACTTCGACAAAAGAAGGATGGTGATCTAGTGGACAGTAAATACGTCCTGATAAGCAGCCAAAATGAGACAAAAGTTGGATTGTATATGTACGGCCAAAAAGTTTGGTGCAAACAGTACAAACCGTTCCAGTGCACTATTTGTCTGATGCACGGCCATACCAAAAATAACTGCAAGCAAACGACTCCTGCATGTCCACAATTTGGAGGAACGGGTCACAAGCGAAATGCTTGCACAGCACGAGAACCATACTGCAAGAATTGTAAAACATATGGGCACTCTTCCCTGCAAAAGCAAATTTGTCCTTCGTATCAGAAAAGAGCAGTTATAGTAAGGTTGTCAGACCAAATGAGACTTCCGTACTCTGTGGTAGCAGCAAGAATTCCCAATTCAGAATTAGCTCAAAGACTGACAACAACACCAGGTCACTCCAAACCGAACCCCCCGAAAGAGAGTGTGAGTCAACTTCACAATAGAGATCTGGAAAGCAGCAAAGGTGCTCACCAAAAACAGCAAATATATGGCATTACACCTCTACCATCAACAAAGCAAACACAAAGAAAAGACACACAATCTTCTTAGCACAGACCACAGGCAGCCTCAGATTCAAGCGAGTTGGAAAAAATTGCAACTTATTTAACAGTTAGCCATCTGATTCAATCCAGTGGAGAAGCGCAGCAAGTGAAGGCAATTATGACTAGTAAAGCTATCACTACGATTTTTGGCCCAACTATTTGGGCTTCTGCAACCGCTTAATTACAGCTCCTGAAAAGTGCAATAGCCATCCCCATTTCGTCCCAAAAAAGTGAAAACAAAGAGGCTGATGGAAAAGATTTGGTAAGCCTAAAGAAAGTTAGCAAAGGAAAAAAACCACCTCGTACCCAAACTAGTCGAAATCAGCAAGCAGATGGAGAAAGGGAAGACGATCTCCTCTCCTTTGCAAGCGACAGTGAAACAATTGATATGGCAAACCTAGATGGAAATGATGAACCTTAATACACTGAAAATTCTCCAATGGAATGTGATTTCCTTATACTCGACTAAGCTTCTAGATTTAACAAATTGGCTAAGCAAAAATAATGCCGACATTGTATGTCTGCGAGAGACAAATCTACATGAGATAAAAAAGATTAGCATTCCTGGTTTCAAAATATATAGAAAAGATAGGTCTTCCGACCCCAAGGGTGGAGGTGTTGCTGTACTTGTCAAAAATAATCTATCTCACTCTGCAGTGCCAATTAAATCATATAATCACGATGTAGATGTGGTTGGGGTCATTCTTCACCTAAAAAATGGTGATCGCCTGAAAATATGTTCATTTTATAATCCCAATGGAAGAAATCCGATTTTTGATGTATTACGCGAACAGCTAACCGGGCAAAAAACAATTTTGTGTGATGATTTTAACCACACAATGTGGTGATTTTTTTTTACATCTTCCCACAGTCCCCTGTGGGAAGATGCAAATCAGTCAAACACTGCAGGAAAGTGTATTGAAAAAGTAATTCTAGAGGTCCCAGATGCTTTAGTCCTTAAACCGTTCGATCTAAACACCTATATATAAGGAACGGAAGCTTTTCAACAATTGACCTACAGATAGGACCAGCATATCTACTTCCATATGTAACAATCCACAACGTACAACACCTACAGACAGACCATTCTTCTATTCTGAACACAATAAATGATGCGAGCTGTGAAACTGGGCTACCTACCTCTAGATTTAATTATAAGAAAGCTGATTAGCAAAGGTTTAAACGCATTTTAAGTAATACAAATTATGAAGCGATTCTTCAAGCTCCGGAGGTTGACCAAAAGCCCAAATTTTAACACGTTCTAAAACGCTGCTTAGAATCCATTCCAAGATCTTCCAACCAGCCTACACTACTCCAACTAAAAAAGACAAAGAAAGTATAGTGGAATGATGATTGTAAAAAGGCCGTCGATGAAAAACGCAAACTTAGAAACAGTTAGAAACAGTTTCAAAAATTTCCTAGCACAGAGAATCTTATACATCTTCGTAGAGCAGAAACTAAAGTAAAAAAAGTAGTCCTAAATGCAAAGAGAACAACATGGAAGAATTTTTCAAATAAACTAGACATGAGTAGCCCACTGTCAAATGTCCATAGCTTCATCAATCGATTCGCGGGAAAAATCCAAAAGATGGTGTGATACTGACATTGCAGCATAACAGCATTCTCCTTACCAGTAACCAACAAAAAGCGGAGGCCTTTTCCAAATATTTCGAACATCTAGCCCCCACTACATTTTCTTATCCCACACTGTATGTCTGCAAACTTCACAACAAAGCACCTGCTATGAAGGAACTTATAGGACCATTTAGATAACAAGAACTTCTCGATGCTCTGGAGGAAGTGACTGCGGACTCAGTATCTGGAGAGGATGAAATAAGTTACTTGATGCTGACCACTTCAGAGCCGAGTTTTAGAAAAGCTCTAATCGATGTATACAACAAATCCTGGAAGCAAAGTACTTTTCCCAAAATTTTGAAGAAGTCAATAATTACTCCTGTGAATAAACCGAACAAACCACCAGAAAGGCTATCTTCTTACAGGTCTGTATCACTCTTACCCGTCCTTGGAAAAATTATGGAAAAGTTGATGAAGAAAAGGCTTGAATGGGTTTTGCGAATATAATGGCCTCTTTCCGCAACAGCAGTGTAGTTTTAGGAAATGCTTCAACACAATTGATTGTATACTCATGCTGGAGGAGGCTATAAAAAATAATAAAAGTCAAAAGAAGGTCCTCGTAGCAGCATTTGTTGACTTCCAATCTGCTTTTGACAAAACATTAGAGAAGAAGCTACGTCAGATTTTATAAACAATGGACTTCCCAGACAAATTCATCTATTTCATCTCTGATTTCCTTAATAATGGAACATTCAAAGTGAAGGACGAATTAGTTAGATTCTCCAAAGCATTTGGAATGAGCGTATCAGCCCAAAAAACAAAAGCGATGATGCTCAATAACAAAAACATTTCCACTCCAATGGCTCAAATAATTATTGGAGGAGAGAGACTTGATTTAGTCAAAGAATGCAGATTACTGGGATTGAAAATAGACCATCGATGGACTTGGAATAAACAAGTAGAAGTGATGAAAGAGGTCTGCCTGAAAAGGATTGCAATCCTAAAAAGACTTGCCTCTACAAAATGGGGAAACTCACCAACTGTATTGGGAACTTTTTACAAACAATATATAAGGCAAAAAGTGGAGTATGGGATAGTTGCTTATGGCTATAACAATAAAAAAACATGTCGAAATTGGAAACAATCCAGAACATGGCACTCCGACTGGCTCTTGGCTTGTACCCACACACTTCTAGTGATCGTACCAGGAAACAAGCAGGAGTTGTCCCTATAAGCGAGATTATAGCCAAAGCCACTGTTAAATATTATACCGGGATTCAAGCCTATGGGAAGCGGCACTCCATTTTCACTTTTTGTCATGGGAGCACTAGACAGTAGAATCAAATCAGAAACGCCTCATGACAAGCTTTTTTAGCACTCTGTCCAAACTGGCCATTAGATAAAACTCAGGTTGATTCTTTTAAGTTTCCTCCTCATGGTACCACCAAACAAATGTCAGTCTTAGTCCTGTACTAGACAGAAAGCAGAATAACCCACTCAACCAAATATGGCTGTATTTCTCAGAAAAAGGGGTACAGAATTGAAATATCAGTTGAAAATTCATACTGATGGATCCCTTGTAGGGAATAGATCTTCTGCATCAGCAAAAATCCCGCACACCTCTCAGTCCATTCAAAAGCCTCTCCCACTGAACTCCTCAGTTTTGACGGCTGAACTGGCAGCAAAAGTTGAATCACTAAAGGCGGTAAAAAATATACCTTCCCACTTTAGCAAAGAAGCAATCTTTTTGAATTCTCATACTGCTCTTGAAGTAATGAAAACCTTAACCTGGCATTCAAAGGACACTAATTGCAGGAGATAAGCAGAACAGCTTGATTCTCTATCTAAGATTGACATAGCAGTGGCTTTCCAGCATATTCTTAGCCATGTAGGCATCCACTATAACGAAAAAGTGGATATTCTCGCCGCGGAGACTGCAAAGTCTATTAACCTACAGCTTGTTCAAAATTATTCAATCGCACTAAGAGATGCAATTAGAAACCGCTATCCTTATAGAAAGCCTCCTCCTGCTTTGGCTCCAATTTTCAAAGAGCCTCAAATAAATCGGGCGCACTTTAAAATTAAAAGCTTAGCAGTAAGTAGTTCAGATGGAAGCAGTATAGTGACCCAAATTGTAGACTCTGCAAACTGACTGAAGAAACTTTGCAACACCTTCTTTTTGAATGCGTTGCAAGTACTCCTGGAATTTATAAACTGCATACCCTATCCCAAAATTTTAAACTTCCACTAGATATTAACCTGATTGTGGATGCTCCCTTGCCAGCTTCCATCAAAAAGAGGTTTTATATAGAGGCAATTGGTGTGTTAATGAATTTAGAGGTTCTTTAAGTGAGTAACTTCTTCCGAAGTATCGTAAATTTAAAGAAGAGGGGTCGACAAACAGAAGAAGGGAAGGGTCCTGTCGAAAGAGCCGTAGAGGTACCTGCCGAGTTTACTCTTAATTTGTGGAGAAATGGTAGCAGGACCCTACGCTTCCCTTGTTTGGCAGTTATGAAAAAGCCAATTTAGTTTGTTCTCCCCCCCCATTGGAAGAACATAAATTTAATGCCGTGGAGGAGAATCCACCAACTTGGAAGCCAGAAAGACACCAAATGATGGATTCCAAGTGATTTCTAACGAAGAAGAAGAAGTGCAGTTAGAAGCCAAAAGGAGTCCGTTTAGGATTCCAGGTGCTTTTTTTAAGAAGAAGAAGGGTATTATCAGAGATTCTATTAGGTTGCGAAATATAATGTTGTGGATAGATATAAAAACGATCAGAATTAATAATTTCATTATAAATGGGGCTTAGAAAAGTTCCTCCTGGGTCTCTACAGAGGGCAACATTTAGGTGAATGTGCTTCTTTATTTCAACTGCCTCCCTGAACACTTGCATGAGACCTTTAACGGGGGCAATAATAGAGCTATTATCAAACAAAATGATAAGGGTTGTTCTAAACGTGTTGAGCCATTGCGGAGTCAAAAGTGTCAGGCCTTTGGCGTAGCCCCATGGCTTTTTCGATTGAGAACATGTGTTACAATAGCCCCCCAATTGCTGTTGGGTTCTCCCAACATAGAAATAGCCACAAGAACAGAATTCTATAAGCACCACTACCCAGAATGAGGCTGGCTTTATCTTTGCCGCTGTTGAAAAAGCTCTGTATTGTATTTGAATTTTTAAAAGTGACAATAAAGTTATATTTTTTTTAGGATTCTTCTCAGTTTTTCACTCAATATATAGAGCAGAACCGTGAAAGGTTTCTTATCACCCACCAAGGAAATGATATCTGTTGGGAGTTGTGGAGTCGATGCATTCTTTTCTGCCTTTTTTCTATTACCCTTTCATCATTGCTTGGAAAGGGTCCTATTTTAGTTTCAGTGTTTGTTTTGAGCTTTGGTTTTTTCTCTTTTCCAAAGTCTTTAAAAAATATTCTTTCTGGAAGCACCTAAGGGGGGTCTTTGCTTGAAAACTAACCAAGATGAAAATCTTTCTGGTAGCAGCAAGAGAGCTTGTGATCGCTGAGGAATCAAAAAAGTATTTTTGGTAGCACTGAAGTGGGTAAAGCTCTGCTTGAGAATCCCCCGTCCAACCCAACATTTTAAAAATGCAAAAATAATTAAATCGAAAACTTACCTGTTCTTTGTCACGCCTGACAGCATTCATAATTTTGTTTTTCTCTTCAGACACTTCCCTGTGTTTGTCTCTGAAGAATTTTTCCACTGCCAATATACTCCAGGATTCTTCGGATGTTTCAACCTCCCTCCCCAGCTCCTACAATATAATTCTTTTTTACAATCATGATTTAGAACAAAAGAGAACTGGAGACTATTATAAAACTGAAAAAAAGTCCCTAAGAAACTGAAGGGAAAGGGATTCGAAGTCTAGAAGGTTCAAGGAGTATGAAAGACCGAGAAGAGAATGAGCCATATTAATATCTCATGATTACCTTTTCTTCTTCTTCTTCTTTGAATAGACGTCTTTGGGACTCAATAAAAATAGACTTACTATAAGTACATAACAATTAAAAAAACAAAACTTGCAACAGCATAAGGCCCGAGCTGCCACCCATAGTGAGCAAACTTAGAATGAAGCCACAAAAGTGGCCTTTTCCGTAACTAAAAAGTCACCTTTTTTGTGAGTAATAATTATGTATCGGTATATAATTACATATCATATTTGTATGGTATTATAGATCTGTCGTTTTTTTTTCGACAGCTGCACTTTTTTTTCTGAAGATCTGTATGCTACCATTTTCTGGTGAAAAAAAAGATCAATTTAATAGTTCTCTTTTTTCTTCTTATTTTCGTTGAAGGCGTAATTTGGGCTTATTGGCATCTAAGTTTATTTTTTTTAAAAGAAGAGACATATGGAGGGAAATTGAGACTTCAAAATGTGCAAGATAAAGAGAGAAAGAAACGCCATGGGTGGCATTAATTACGAACTGTTAATTACTAAGTCATTTTTACTATATAATTTTTTCTTTTAAATAGAAATCGAATTAATGAGCTGTGTCTTCAAATGAGGGCAAACAAGGGCTATTCTTCAAACAAAATCATACAATTAGTCTTGTACTTAATATATTACTTAAAATAAATAAAACAAAGTGTAAAGAAATAATAGTGTAAAGTGTAAAGTTTAAATGTGCCTATGAGCTTAACTAAATGCGTATTTGAAATCAGTCGTATCTAGATTCAGCCCATTCCAAAATGCAATTTCTGGATATTTGACCACTCCTAATTTCCTTATTTTGTTACCTTTAACTTAAAACTCTTTCCAAATGCATAGGTATTAGAGATAGTTCCAAACTGAGTGTGCATATGAAAATATCCAATTACCAAGGATACGAATATAAAACGCATTTTTTGTCCTCCATTGGCCACAATGAAGAAAGACCTCGAGCTTTTGGGAGGTTTCAGGGAGTACATACGCAATTAGGATAAATTGTGGTTGGAAATCATCCGCCCCCAAACAGAAGACCGAAGTCAGTGGCAGAATATGGTCCATTCTATCCTCGGTGCCGAGTTGGGCTGAACAGCATGTGCCTCGCAACAAGTACCAGTAGTTAGTACCTCTATTTAGTTAGTAGTTAGTACTAATAGAAATTAGTACCTCATATTTCTTGAAAACCACGATTTTCAAAAAATTTTCTTCTGGTTTTTTCAAATTATAAAACTTTTAGGGCAGCACCAAACTTTTGCCAGCGTTGTCACATTGAATCGTAAAAAAAAAGCGAAACTGATCAGCTGAATTTGACAATATTTTTTGTCTTTACAAAAAAAAAAAAAAAAAATCAAGCATTAACAATAGGTTGACTCTGAAAGAAAACTACAGCTTCAAAGAAACCTACCCTTCCTTAAATTGTTCATTTTTTTCAACTTGATGCCCACTACTACCAGGAACAGCATGAACATATATCAGGGTCGTTTCTAGGGTTGGTGGTGCCCGGAGTAAAATTAACTATTCCCCCCCCCCATTTCCCGGCTCAAACAAACTGAAGTTGCTTGATCAAGAGGCAACAATGCCTCTCATAAGGCCTAACAATGCTTCTCATAAGAACACCAGACTACCCATAACATAAAAATAAAAAGTGAAAAACTTACTTTACAAACTTCCCTGTACTGTTTAGCCTTCTTTTCAATCTTCTTTATGATGCTTTCTTTATAAACTTCCTCCTCTTTGACCATTTCCTGAAGCATATTCTAAGGAAAATAAGGTAATTGAGACTGGCAAATATACTAGAAATTAAACAGTACATTGAGTACAACATAAGATCGCCCACAAGGGAAAACTCCCAATAGAAGAACAAACACAAGTATAAAGTGAGTAATGCTATATGGCAAAAAAAAAAAGGAAAAAAAAAAATTATTCCTCTATCAGTCGCGTAATTTCATCAAAATCCTAGAGGAAGCAAAATTGGAACCAATTTTCTTAAATCAAGGGAAAATGACGATGAAAACTAAAAAATTAACCATAGAATACCATAAAGGTTAAGATATCTTAAAGAAAACTGACCCATTTCTGTTGACGCTTGAATTATGCATACTTATCCTAGTTATGGCAAGATTTTTGAAGAAACTAAATTTTGGCTGGGGGTTGGGGGGTACTTTATCATTTTTTGGTATTTTACATTATTTCCTCATAAAGTTATTTGTAAGGAAATACAAATCGAATAACAGCAAAATTGTCTTCCCTAGTTTTGAAAAATACATTCCCCCATACATTTTTGTGGATTGACACCCTTGTAAGAAGGGAGATACCATTTGCAACTACTTAGTATTCCCAATTCTGACAACTATTCTTGAGCTCGTTGTTCTCAAACCTATTATAATTCCTAGGCTAATTATTAGCAAATCATTTATTAACTAATAATATTAAACTATTGTAAAGTTTGAATAAATTTCTGGCAGGAAAACTTGCAATACGTAGATTTAAAGATTAGCATTTTATTTGCAACACATTTGGAATAGTTAGGGTTATGACACAAAAACAGTCAATATTAATTATATCTTTCTACTTGCAATTTTTATAAAACTAAAATTAGTAGCTTGGAAATAATAATTAGAAAGCGATTGTCAAGATTTGAAATAAAGAGCAAGGAACGTTTAATAGTAAGAGGTTTATATTATGACTAACCAGAATTTCTCATGATTATTTTGTATTGACATATTATACATGACATATTGTCTGATATTAGACAACATGACATTACATATTAGATATATGCATGTCATTAGACATGACATGGAATATTGAATAGTGGTTCTGTCAATGAAATAATTTTATTCTACTAAGCTATGATTCCATGTAAGAACAAAGACATTCAGTCTTAGCCGAAATTTTGTGAAGAGATGAAGCTCAGGCTATGTTAATTTTGGTTTTTAATTCGTCTTTATTTATTATCGAGAATCTTGATCGTGAGCTAGATTTTACAATGGTTTCTTGGTTTTAGAGTTTGCTTATAATTTATTACTTCCTTAGCCAAAGTGTTTAACTTTGTTTTATTTTAATCATCAATTTTATTTTTGTAGGTATGATTTCAATAAAAAGTTTTTCAGTCAAATAAAATATTTTAGATTTATGCTGGTTTACATGCGTACTGATTTCAGAAAACCAGATTTTTTTGTCAATGGCTAAAAAAGAAAAGCATACATGGGCTTAGCACGAATTTTCCCTTGCAGCCTACTGGCCAAGAAGGAGAAAGGGAACAAAATTACCATCATAATCCAAAACCAAGTTTTACAGCAATCACTTTGAGGGTTTTTGGATGCTGGGTACTATCCACCAACCCCAAATATGCAGATTGGATCATTGTTTCATTAGTGCTCTCATAAGCTTTCAAAAAGCCAACAAAAATGTACTTGCTTAGATTTGTGGAGAAATCCCAGAAATTAGAATCTTTTGCTGTATCCACATTTTCTCTGAATACGTTTTCAGAAAACTTAAAAAAAAAAAAAAAAAAAAATTTGAGCTCAAATATGAAATCACCTTAAATAACAAATGTTCCAAATGCAATAGAGTTTTTCTGTTCCTGGCAAACAAGAAAAAAGACAAAACATTTTATCACCACCCAACAAAATTTAAAAAAAGAAACATTATGCAAAATTTCTAAGAAAATATGCAAATAGAAAACAGCTGTAGGCTCGATTGATGTCCCTCGCAATATTCACATTTTCTAAAAAAATTCAAAAGTAAAAACTATTTTTGCTTGGCTTTGGAATCACCTTAAATGACAGATGTTCCAAATACAATGGAATATTTTCTTTCCTGGTAAACAAGAAACAAGACAAAACATTTTATCCCCACACTACAAAATTTGAAAAAAAAACGCCATACAAAACTTCATAGAAAAAAGGTAAATTGAAACAACTGGAGGCTTGGTTGACATCCCATTGCAATATTCACATTTTCTTTGGATGCATTTTCTAAAAAATTTCAAAAGTAAAAAACAATTTGTGCTTGGCTTTGAAATCACCTTAAATGACAGATGTTCCAAATACAATAGCATCGTTTATTTTCTGGTAAACAAGAAACAAGACAAAAAATTTTTTGCCACACTACAAAATTTGAAAAAAAAAAAACACAATGTGAATTCTTTAGAGAAGATGCAAATAGAAAACAACTTTCAACTTTTATGCATTTACTTATCTATAAAACATCTAGAAACATATCAATAGGTCCATTCTTTTGCACTAAGATCTAACATCTAAGATCTTACATCTTTCTGCAAAGATTTGCGTTCTTTTAACTCATCTTTGTTCTAAGGTCTTACAGCTCACTGATGTTAGCAAAAAGTGTGACAGACCCCATCTTTCTACCAAATAGAACAATGATGAGAGAACTTTGATGATAAATTCATCATTGTTCTTACATCGCTGATTAGAGCAGAATGATGAAAGACGTTTGCATAAGAACGCTACAAGATATAGGATCTTAGTGCTAATATTTCTCTTTTAAGAGTTCTTTGTCAAAAGATGTAATATTTTAGCACAAAGCTGAGGAAAGGAACGGCCCTAATATTGAAAGATGGGCTTATTGAGCTCTAATGGACAGATTTAAGAACAGAAATGGCAACTGGGGTGGATGAAGCCTTTGCCAAGCAATTGGTTTGATACTGAAATTTTCAAGCATGCAAATTTGATGCAAAATATGACAGATCACATTGACACAAAAAGGAAACATAAAAAGTGCTAATGGCTTTGGATCAGGCACGTAAATAAAGCAAGAAGAGCTGGGTCATACTTCTTCCCCCAAAAGTTCAATATTTGTAGGGGTTTTCCAAACAATGTTCTTGCTTTTCAAGTATTTGTTTACTGCTTTGCTTTCTCAAAATACTAATTGCACAGGTTCTGCCACAAATCCTTTATCAAGTAGCTGATTTTATTGATGTTATTAATCATGGAGGTGACCACACAAAGTTTAATTGTATTAGAACAGCTCAAGAAACACTATTAACAGGGAGGGTCATATCCAGAATTTTGTTTCAGGGGGGAGTTACAAAAAATTTTAAGAAACACATAAGAAATTTGTTTATATTAATTTTTTACGTTTTTACGAGTCGGACAAACATTTCAGGGAGTGGGGGAGGGTTCAAAATCCTTAACCTCTCCCTGGATAAGGCCTTGATAATAGGTAATTAAAGCTATGGAATAGGAACTTATTTCAACTATGGACGAGATTCAATTAGCCATGTTCCACTGTGATGTAATAAGAAGAACTTCATTTAAGTTATTTGTAATATGTAGTCAATTTTCCATAAAAGTTGTGCAATACATAGACAGTCTTTAATTTTGCTAAATTTTCTTTTCCCTGGGACACCTACTTTTTCTGTACATATTAAAAGTATCAGCTAGATTAAGGCAAAAGGAGATATTAAATGGCAACTCCTTCTACTTCTCCTTCTTTGAAATTATTTGCCTTTCTATTTTTACACGTCAATTGTAGGCTTATTTACAAGAAAGGAGGGGGGACTCATTAAAAAAATGAATCATTTACAAATCACAGAAATGTGTATAGTTGGTAGACATAGTTATTTCTGTAAGGCTTACACTCACAAAAGCTGGTTTTCATAAATGTATCTAGGCAGATTATCAGCAAAAATCTGCAATAAAGTAGATTCCCTGCGAGATTATTTACCCCCCCCCATTCCCTAAAAAATGAAGAAAACAGTGACCTAAAAACATTTTTTTATATTCCCAACACTCAATAAAACTAAGGGGGTACTGGGACACCTGTCACTAAACTATACACTATAGTGCATGAAAATCTGTAAAGGAACTTATCACTAAAATAGAGCCGTTGCATTTATACATTGCAAAAAAAAAAAAAAAAAAAAAAAATCTGGACAGTTAATTTAAAGCAAACGAAGTTCCACAAAAGGTAAAGAGAGAACAGCAGAAAGTACCAAAAACATTTCGTATTAAATAATTCTCTAAAAGAAATCACTAAATTTATTTTACCTGTAAATGAGTCAAGACTGTCTTGTTACGCAGTGAAATGTTTTCTTCGTCCATCCCCAACTGGTCCCATATTTTTTTAAGGGTACCAAAGCTGTCATCAATTATTTTATATGCCTTGCCTTCTAGTGACAGGCTGAAAGAAAATAAATGAAAGCATGAAATATAAAAAAATCTCACAACTAACAGTATTTTCCATTAGAAGCAAAAGAAATTCTTGAAATTTATCATCCAATAATGTCTTCTTGTGCTTCAAGATCAACATTTTAAAAATGGCAAGAGGACTGGGAATATACCATTAAAAGCCCCCCCCCCCAATCAATTTACCCTGGCAAATTCTATCCAGATATACTAAATAGTTATTAGATGATATGATTCAAACATTTGAAAGCAATTAGAGATTCATGGTAAAAAGGATTACTTATAAACATTACACTGAATCTGTATCCCCCCTCTTCTTCAATGTTTCAGAAGCCACAATTCATAAATTTACATTTGTTTGTTGTCTAATATCTTATACAGCTCTACCCCTGGAGCTCTACCAGAAGCAAGCTAATACCATGCTGCCAAATAATTTTTTAAGCTGTGTGGAACACACAGCTTATGGAACACCCTTAGTCAGAATATAGTCATTGTCTCTAGTGCTGAAGTCTTTCAAATTAACGGCTAATAGAGATTGGTGCAGCAAACCATCACTGTCCATTTGGGATGCACCCAACAACCTGAGTCCCCATCATCAGTGCCCAGTATCTACAGGATTGGTCCTTATTGCTGGCAAGTGTGAATGAAGTTGATGAGGGTAACTTTAGCATATCCTCAGGTTGTGAATAAAACAACTACACAAAAATAAGTTAACACTCAAGATAAGGGGCTTTTGTCTATCTTGGAAATAGTTGATGAAGGCGTATAAAACTCCCAGAAATGAATCCAAAGCCTCAATGATCCCCATGAAACATACATAGAAGCACCTAACTCCACCCCTTCTTGTCCAAAGGACACTAACCTTTGGTGACCTTTTACAATTTTTGTATTATATAAATAAAAGTCAAAACCTTCAGAAATGTATCTGCAATTCAAATCAGACGGAGAGTTTTTAGCCTGATATCTTTGCTCTACCCTGATTTATAAGATTTTGACTTTATTTCTTAAGTTTAGCTTTTTTTTTAAATTCCAGCTGAAATAATGGGAATTGTATTTTAAAAACTAAAGCCAATGAAAAAGGAAATGAAAACTAAGACAAAATATTTTTTGTCAAAATTTGGATTGTCTAAGCAATCTAAACCCTAAAAATAAGGAAAAGGTAAAGATGTTACTGCTACTACTATTAACAACTCATTGCAGCACCAATCCACCTGGGGCCAACACAGCTACATATGCTCTTTCTGTATCAAAATCTGTTCAAAGTTTCCCTCTTAACACACTCTGTGAAAGTACCAGTTTCCCTTAAATCTTTCCTTATAATCTTCTTCTATTCCATCTGGGAATGACCTGCTGTTTGTTTGCCCCTAGATGGTTGGCTGACAATGACAATCTGTCATTCTTCATCTGCAGAATGTGCCCTAGCCATCTAAACTTTTTCCTCATTATAGCACCTGAAAGCAGGATTGAGCTGCATTTTTGAACAGATTGCTGTTTGAAATATAGTTGGTCAGATGGGCACCCAGAACAACCCATGAACCAATTTTCTCTGGAAAACATATAACAAATCCTTCTCCATCTTTTGGAGCACCTTTTTCTTCTAAACTATACATGATCACTGTCATCAATGAAGCTTCCAATATTCTAATCTAGATTTGACGACTTATCTTCACATTCTTCAATTTTTTTTTTTAACCTTGGGTATTCTACTTTTAATATATTACTGCCCCTAACATCTTTACCAATAATAATACCTAGATAAGTGAAGCTGTCCACTTAATTGATCTTCATATTACCCAAGATTAGACTACCTCTTCACTTTCACTTACTTCTAGTCTTAGCAACTTAATCCTCTTAATATTAATTTTAAAACTTATTCTTGTACCCTGAACTCTCAAAACCTCCCAAAAATCCATTCTTTTGTTAAAACTTTCATCTAAGATGCTTAAATCATTTGCATAAACTAAGTCCAGGGATTTTCTACTTCCCATTCAACTCCAAGCTCTCCCATAGTCTATGTAGAGCTACTTAAGACAAAGTCCATCAAAATGATCCATATAAATGGGAAAAGAATACAGCCTGGGTTGACTCCTGATTCTAAACAAAATCAGCTACTAACTTCACTCCCTACCTTATCTGTGTCAATGTGATTCTTGTAAACAGCACTAACCAATTTAATATCTATATCTGGTTGCCCATAAATCCACAAAACTAAGGACTAAATGGATCTGATAACTCAGGGACTTCTGAATTACAATCTTACAGATGGGAACTTGGCCAATGGATCCCCTACCCTTCCCAAAATCACACAATTCCTCTCTTTAATTGAAGTTTCATGGAATTTTTAGGTACTCCCCCCTTTTAAAAATCATATTCATGATCTTCAGTAATTTATCCCTAACTTCACAAAGGGGGATGCCCCTCCAATGTTTTGGTCACTTGGTAAAAAAAATAAGCTGGTAGAATTGTGGAGCAAAGCACCATGCTTTTTCCAATGCCACTAAAATTCTTTCTTTGGTTAATTAAAGACCACTAAAATACTGACATGTCATCTACAGAAAAGGCAAACTTGGTTGCCTCCTGCCATGAGTTTACAGATGGTGCCACAATTTTCCATTTGGTTAAATAAAGAGCATTAAAATAGTGACATGATATGTACTGAAATCTGAATCTCAGTTGGTAAATGCAGTGGTTTTAGATATTATATTCAAAATTTTCTAATTATTGATAAAAAAACAAAACAGTTGGTACAATGACCAGCCATTTGGTCCCATCCCTTGCCCCCCCCCCAAACATTTTAGCTAGTAACAACCCTTCATCTGACTGCATTTTGACATCTTCAGTAACTTTATTCATTGTCTCCACTTCAAAACTCCTTAGTCCATGTTTTAATGCTTTCTCCACTATCCTACATCCCTCTTCTTTTTCATAAGCTATTGCTCCAATATTTTTTGCAGGAGCCCCACCTCCTCTCAACTAAACTTGAATTATTTTCACTAGTATTCCTAGCATTCTAGCTTTGAATTAACCCTAGACATCAATAACAGTGTTCCTATACACCCTAGTTTCTGGTATTAATCCTGCTGGTCTCTGGTTCACAACAACATAATCAAAAAGATTAGCATTTCTACCATCATAGGAATACCATATTAACTTGTGGACCATTTTACATCCCACTTACTGTATTGTTTATTACTACATTATTATACCTGTAGAAGTCTATAACTGCTACTAATTTCTTTCCTACAACAAATTTACCCAGGCTCGGATACCATCTATCTCTATTTCTACCAACTTAGGGATTAAAATCCCAAATTTCCACCAGGGATCCTGTCTTTTTGCTCTTCTGGCAATAAGTAAAATTCATCTGAGTCACTACTATCTTCATCTGTCAATTCTATAGGGGCATATATGATATTCGGACTAGTCTGACTGATATTCTGGATTGTTTTGCGGTAAAATGAGCAACTAATATCCTTTTATTAATAACTTCTTAACCTGAACAAGACTTAGCACCTTCCTTACTCAGCATAATACCTATTCCCTGCCTATGTGACCCATCCATCTTGCCTGAGTAAATAATTTGTGTATCACCTAATTTTATATGTAGAGAAAAAAACATAGTATGATCATTTCCCATCTCAATCATTAGACACAATCAAACCAGGATGCTGCTCCTCCAGAGAACATATAAATGAAGAGAAACACAAGCAACATTATACCTTTTCATGGGTAGGCATGTGTGTGAAATTGGTATTGACAGCCTGTAGAACAAGAAAAGAAATAAGGTGAATCAAGCATCTACAGGATAAGGAAGAACGCAATACATTGAAGAGATAAAAAAGAAAAAGGAAAATAACTGGTCTGGCTGTAATAATGCAAAAGGTAAGGATAACATTGGTTGGAGAATGGAAAGAAAAAGAAAGAATTAATTTATAAGGATAATCAAGGTTGAAATAAGTTTTATTTGAACAATATTATAATGTGATGACATTTGATGCTTTACATTGATATTTCAGTTACATAGATCAGCTTTTTTCTAAAGGGGAAATAGTGTGGTTAGCATGAATGCAGACTCACAGCTAAATTGAATTTAGTCACTTCCTTTTTCACATATGTTTCCTGCTATTGATAAGTTTTATACCAAACTTGCATGTAAGCCAAAACTGGAAAGATAATACAAAGAATTGAGAGGATTAACCTAATGGGTCATAAAAAAATACTTTCTGATGGGATTTTTTATGTATGGTAATTTGCAAGTGCATGGTAACATATTTACAATAATAAGCATTACTTTATCATCTTCTTAAAATACAATTCTTTTGATGTCTATCAATTTTCTGAAAACACTAAGAACTTCCAAACAAACAGTCCTTAATAGATACTTGACATTTTCTTGGGTAGAGCTATTCCACCAGTTATTAGAAAAAAACAAAAACAACGGTCCTACATCAAATTTTAAAGGACATTTTTATGCCCCCCCCCCAAAGGAAAAATTCAAGGGAATATTTTTCCTTACCAAGAAGAAATAAAATTTGACACTCCATGGTACAATATTACTATCTAAAACCACAGATTATTATGAAACCAAATAGATAATATGTGCTAAAACTATTAGGTGACTTTTTGTGGTAAAACATTATGTGGCAAATTTCAAATAGTCTTGCCACTTCATGGATTTCTCTCCAACTATTTATAAAATTCCAGCTATTTCCCTGTTGCAGCATTAATCAGAAGTTAGCACTGAAAATGTCTGTATTTGCTAAAATTTAATAGAAACCCATGTTTTAGAAATCTTGGATCTGCCACTCAGTCAAGTCATAAGTTATACCTATAAGATGGGGCAGTTGCAAACCACTTTGCCAGCTTACCCCCTTTGTTTCTTCTTATGCAGTCATAAATAATACAGGTTCACACCATTTTACAAAGTTGATCAAGGAACTGAGAAATATACAATGGATTGCTTAAACAAATGAAATGGGAGGAGCTATTATTTGCACCAAGAGGGTAGGTGACAGATGTTTTTAGGATGATCATATTGTCTATATTTCTCTACAGCATTCCTACCCATGGGATACGAGTTTCTCAAACTTCTAATAAATTCAGTTAAAAATATCTAAATTTGTCAGTGAAAATACCAACATAATAGTTGTTTTTTCTTCTTTAGCTTTGTAACATTCAAAGTAGGAATTCACATGATTTAAATCATTGAAATTGCTATGGGCTCAGGAAAAACAAGTTCCAAATACCAGTGAAGGATGGAGAGTAACACATGATTACATGTCTAGCCTACACAGGCTGCCTTAGAACTGCTCAGAAAGAAGTCTCTAGGATCTCTAGAATGAATGAAGCCTTTGTGTGACCCTAGGCCCAACTTGGTCATAATCTGGTTTTCTATACTTGGCAATGCCTTCTATCAACAAGAATCAAAATTCTGCATAAGCAATATTAAATCTATTACCACCAACTCATAATATATTCATGCCTAGGACTAACTATGGAGCGGTAGCCAATAATAGATAAATAAGAAGAGGTTTTGATCAGGATACCACCAGATGGCTAATTTGACAGTATATATATATATATATATATATATATATATATATATATATATATATATATATATATATATATATATATATATACAAATCTTTAAATTAGTCAAACGGCCAACCAGTATTTTAAGCTTAGGAGTCGAGCTGGACATAAGGAAACATATTAAGAAAACAATTAGTACTCCATGATATGCAGAATAATCCTAGTTAACACATTTTGCAGGGGCCTTTATCTTCACTTTTTTCCTTGTTTTCTCAGTTTTTTAAGAAATTCATGAATTTCTTAGAACCTATATATTGGCAGAATATATATCCCCACTCCCCTAATGTGCAAATATATACCTAGAACTACATCCTTGATCTAAATACAACATCCATTTGCATCACAAATGAACTTTACTCCCATATTAGCCATATGGTAGATGTCTGTTTTAATCTCATCAAAACAAACAAAACCAAAAAGAACCTCTTGAAGGTCACCTAGCAGTGGTGTTTACAGTCATTGTACTGGTTAGGTAAACTTTTGAAAGGTTCCTTCTAATGCCAAACAAGCAGAATTTCTCTCTTGGGGATAGTGAAGTAGGCCTAGGAAGGAAAGATAAAAGCCTAGTTTAGCTACTTTTGGCTATCTTGGAATGGGGTTAGGTTGTGAAAAATGAAGTGGCATACTTTATAAGCTTTGGCTATATAGAATTTTACCATCAAATCTCTTTCTAACATCATTTTTTATACTATCCTAAAAAGGGCTTATCCTAGATTTTCCTCTCAATCACTCAGACTATCTGAGTCAACTAGTTGGAAAAGTAAAGTTTTGCTGGGACAACTTTTGGTAACTATCTACCAAATCGTATTACTCAGTTAGGAATAAAGTGAATACACCATTCAATGCCTTTTTTATGATGATTACAAATATAATAATCATTTCTATTGGAAATGAATTTCAGCCCCCCCTATATAGGTAATACCTAACCTAACCTAACCCTGAATTGACATATATAGGGGGGGGGCTGAAAATCATTTCCGATAGAAATGCTTATTATATTTGTAATAAGAATAAAAAAGGCATCAAATGGTGTATTAACTATAGTCCTAACTCAATAAAATTATTTGGTAGATATTTACCCAACTTTTATTGTCAACTAGTTGGCAAATATGGATTTCTCCTAGGCTATTTTCCAATTAGCCTAGATGACTAGGCCTATAATGTTTTAATTATAAGGAGATTGGATGGTACCATTCTATGGAAGCTTATAAAGTTTTTTTTTTTCAATAGTCAAAGGGTGGAGTCCCATCATAACTGCTTAAGGATAGCCTATTTGCAAGATGTGGTTTCTGTTGTTTGACTGTGGAAGTAGGCTAGGCTAAAACCACTTTAGGGTAATCTTTTTGTTTTCATAACCTAAACCCTTTCCAAGAGAGCAAAAAGTAGCTAGATTGGAATTTTCATAAACAAGCGTATCATTAACCATCTTGAGGCCAACTCACTTATCAGCAGTAGTCAGCATGGTTTTTGCTCAAAGAGATCGGTGGACACAAACCTTCTTGAGTCATATAGTCTTGTAACTGACCTACTAGAGAGAGGATTACCTGTGGATATTATATTGTTAGACCTAGCCAAAGCATTTGACAAGGTTTGTCACCGATACCTCATTCACAGGCTACTTACTCTATCTGTTAGTCCACAAGTGGTCAGTTGGACAGAGGACTTTCTGAGGGACAGAACACAGCAAGTGAAAGTGATAACTGGACCAAACAGCCATGTCCTTTCTGACGAAATCAAAGTCACTAGTGGGGTTCCCCAGGGCAGCGTCCTGGGCCCCACCCTGTTTAACATCTACATAAATGAGCTACCCCTCATCACCAGCAACAAAACCACCCTACATGCGGATGATTTGAAACTCATAGGTCCTGCCAACACCTCTTCTTCCATCCAATCCCTCCAAACTGATCTCAACCACATGTGCTCCTGGGTTAAAAGATGGCTGCTGGAATTCAACGCAGAAAAATGCAAGGTCATACACTTCGGACACAAAAACCCCAAACATCAGTACCTCATGACCCAAAATTCTGGAAGTCACCACACAATTGAGCCTGTCCGGGAGGAGAGTGACCTTGGCGTCATTGTTGACTCCCAGTTGAAATTCAGCTCCCACTCACAGAAAATCTCAGCCAAAGCTAGTAGAGCCCTAGGCATCATCAAACACAGCATCACCAGTAGGAGTAAACATGTAATCACCAAACTCTACAAAGGATTAGTAAGACCTACACTGGAGGTGGGGATGATACTGGCCACCCCTCGATTCAAAAAGGACAAGGCAGTTCTTGAGCAAATCCAACAAAGGGCCACTAAGATGATTGTCGGCATGGAAAACAAGACATACAGTGAACGGCTGAAGGAACTCAACCTCGCCTCCTTAGTATACAGACGGAAACGTGGAGACATGATCCAGGCGCACAAACTCCTCTCAACCAATCGAGAAAATGAGATCCTGGAGATCAACACCTCCCACAAAACACGAGGACACCTTAGACGAATCCGCAAACATCACGCTACAACTGGAGCAAGATGCAATTTCTTCTCGAATCGGATTGAGAACCTCTGGAATAACCTCAAGGAGGACACTGTGGCTGCTGAATCAACAGATGCTTTCAAACGCCATCTGGATGCTGAGTGGAAAGATACACCATGGAAGTTTCACTGGGAAGCACCAGAATCTTCCACCAGAACTTAACCAACTACAACAGTCATCATAAGGAGTGATTCAACAGGATCGAAAGTCCTTATTTCACTCCAAGCTGTGATTTAAGGTAATTTAAGGTAATTTTACCAAGGGTTAGGCCTAACATAGAAGCTTGGCAATGCCTTCCCAGAGCATGTTTTTTGCCCTGGATTTATCACTGAAAGTTTCATTTTCCTAACCTAACCCCTTTCCAACATAGCAAAAAGTAACTAAACCAGAATTTACTAAATTAGGCTTTAACCTAGATCAACTAGCCTAAGGCTTATAAACTAGGCTAGCCTTAGCCCTGAAGAGGATGGTTAGGCTAGCTAATATTTCTAACTTCAAGAATTGTAATAAATGGAAATATAATGATTAGTTGTAGACAATTGTAAGTTCATATTTAGTTCACATGAACTTACCTGTCATTTGTTTCGGACATATCATTTCTTTCTACCCTACCACTCATTTTAAATGAAAATGGCCGTTAAATTCAAATTCAAATAAACACCTGAACTACCATCTATGCATTTAACCCTCTGTTCACACATAGCATGGATATGCGGAAACCGCTGCGGATCGCCTTTTGCCTAGGAACATGACGCATGAGTTGACAAAATATAACGCATGTGGCTAAATCGCTTGCAGATGATGGAAGAAAAGAACATAGTGGCAGTTGGAAGGCTGATTTTAGCTTTTAAATTTCATAAAACAATATATGACAAAAGGCATCCTAAGCATAATTTTTGTCATTTAATTCAGAAGGCTTGGGAGGAGATTTGAAGAAAGACGAATTTGCCAGATAGGATGTAGTGAACTGTATAATGGCATATTTTAAAAGCAAGCCATCCACCAAATTAAGGCCAAAGCACAGAATCTACTGAAAGGAATGGGGGAGATATCTTTTTTACCATTCTGTGTTCCCACCATTTTTTTTTTCAAATGCTACAGCTGATTTGGTATTTTTGCTCTAATAGCCCAGCCTAGGCTATGTAGATCTGGAATATGAACTGTACCTAGGCCACAGTCTTAAGAAAGATGTATTACCCTGCGTCAGGGATTAAAAAACAGTGAATTAAATGACTCGGAAGCAGAAAAGGTGCCCAACTGCATCGATCCTGATAAATTTGAAATATAGGACCATATTACGATAACTAGAAAATGCACATTTTGAATTAAGCAAGATCTGATGTAATACCACTGCGGCGATGCGGAATAAGCACCGCAATACGTTTTCCATTATCCGCCTGTCTGCGTAAACAATAATTAAGTTGTAAAAGGTAAACATGTGGATTTACCTAATTCTTACAGTAAGTGACCTACTGTTCACACAGACAAGTGCGTTGCGGAAAACGCAAAGTGATGCATTTTTTACATCGCATCGCTGCAGCGGTGACAGAGCAGACTCTGTTCACCTCAAAAGTAGCATTTCTTAGCTATGTCATTATGGTCATATATTCCAAATTTGCCAGGATCTTTGCAGCTGGGCACTTTTTCTGCTTCTGAGGCAATAAACTCAATTTATAAACAAGTTTGCACTGCATGATCCTTGACATAGGACATTGCATCTTTCCCATGACTGTGGCCCAGCTACAATTCACAGTATAGTTCTACATAGCCAAGGCTATTAGAGTTAAATTACCAAATCAACATTTGCACTTGTCAGAAAATGGGTGGGGACACAGAATAGTAAAATAAATATCTACCCCATTCCTTTTGGTGGATTCTGAGCTTTGGTCACACTTTGGTGGATAGTTTGCTGTTAAAACAGTCCAGTATACTGTTCATCACATTATATCGGGTAAATTTGTCTCTCTTGAGATTTTCTCCCAAGCCTTTTAAATTAAATCGTATCTTTCATGCTTAATATTTGATGAAATTTAAGATCTGAGATCTGCCGTTCAACTACCTTCATGTTCTTTTCTTCCACAATACGAAAGGCAACTGACACCCCTTCCACGCCAACCATTTCCCCAAACACATCCAATCAAAATTTTGATACAGCCATTTTGTTCAACGTACTTGGAAGTTCTGGAAATATATGTTCGAGCAGGACACTCTTCCCACAGTCTTCAGGGGCAAGGGTTATAAGTATGCCCTGGGGGCATATAGGGTTCTTATTAAAGTGATGCTCGTATAAACTTCAGAGAGGGCTCATTTGATTGGAAATTTAAAGTTCTAGTTCCCTTTTTAAGAGTCAAAATATATCTGAGGGCAACTAGCCCCCCCCCCCCCCACACACACACCCTTTTATCCCCAAGCCCATCCGATAAAATTTTTGTAATAGCCATTTCATTAAAAATAGTTCAAAGGTCAGATAAGAAAAATTGCTGTGTCGACGCAGCCCACCAGGGCCCGGAGGCAGGCGTTTTGAGTAATGCTCTAGGGGCATATATATTTTTTATGGAAGGGATTCTCGTATAAACTTTAGAGAGGGCTCATTTTATTGGAAATTGAAAGTTCTTGTTCACTTTTTAAGAGTCAAAAGAGATCGGAGGGCAGCTAGCCCCCCCCTCTTCCACGTTCTAAATGCATCAGATAAAAATTTTGAGATAGACATTTTGTTAAAATAGTTCAAAATTCTGATAACAAAAAACTCCGGTGTCGACACATCCCACCAGGGCCCGGGGGTAAGCGTTGTAAGTTATGCCCTGGAGGTATATAAACAATCAAAAAATCATTAAATAAACAATCAATGCAAACAAACATACAATAGATATCAATGTTAATAAATAAATAAATTTAGTTTTTAAATTAATTTTCTTATGTTACTAAGTTTTAGACAATAGAAAACTAAAGGTCTTAAAGGCAATAAGCTTTCAATGTTTTATTGTTTTTTAGTTGTGCATTAAGATTAGTGAAAACAGGGCCACAAACGGAACGGTTTTGCACAACCAGCCCCGTCCACTCACCCCTTAGTATGAATCCCAAACCCCTAATAACCTTCCATCTGTAGCGCAAATGTTATGATAACCTTATATAGAGCTTTTTCATGGTTATCTCTTTTGTAAAGTTATTTAAGTTTTCTAATTAATTTTTTTCTGTTATTAAGTTTTAGACAATAGAAAACCAAAGGTCATAAAGACCATAAGGCTTAAATGTTTTATTGGCTCTTTTTCTAAAAAATCCTCATTTCGTTGTGCAAAGCAGCCCTGCCCACCCACCCATTAGCATTAAACCTGACCCCCTGATATCCTCCCATTTGTACTACAAATGGGAGATATTAAGGGGGCTCACCATTGCACAATCTATGAAATCAATCCTGCAATAACAAAAAATATAAAGTATTTTTGAGTATTTTAACGTCTTCCATAACTCAAACGGTCCAACATTCTACAGCCCAATGAGTCTGTCTAATCTCCTAAATCAGGAACGGAGGAGATAAATGAAGTTCCGCTCTGTATTGGATGAGTCTCCAACTTCACCCTCCCCCTCTCCTACTGTCTACGCTAAAGTTTTCTTTTTTATGCTAAATACGGTGCCCCCACCCCAAAAACTTTAATAAGGTAAAGTTTTGTATGGGAAGCACACACAGTCAATCTATTATAATCATCCAATTATAAGGTTAAAGTAAATGCTCTGCGACAGATGCAAATTTGCTTTCGCAAACAAAATACTATTAAGGTCAATTCCAAACAGTCGTTATCACTCTGTGTCAGCAAGTGACATGGTCTAAACACCCTTATTGAAGCTATTCTTTCAATCCATTCATTGTTGTCAATCGCTGTCCACAAGTTATGCAAGCTGTCTATTGTTCATATATAAGGTTTTTATCAAAGAGGTAATCGTATAGACTTTGAAAAAAACCTCATTCGATTTCAATCGATAGTTCTAGATCCGTTTTTTAAAGTCAAGAATAATCGGACAGTAAGCACCCCCCTATGCCATAAAAACTGGAAACTTTTTGCAACCAAAAATGAACAAAAATTAATTAAAAAAAAAACTTTCCGAAAAATCAATTTTTCAAAGAAAAGTAAAGGCCATTTTTAAACTTAAGCTCAGCAGATACAAATACCTTTTAAAATTCAAACTCAAAATGACAAAAAATTACTATTAAAGAATAATGAAACCCAAAACGAACAGAAATTAAATAAACAATCATAGCAAAAAAAATACTACAAGTAATAATATAAATGAATAAATAGATCTTAAAGCGAGTAGTGCTTAGATTGAATATGAAAATCAAGCTTAAAACGAAATAAAATATTTTGCTATTAAAGTATAAATGAAAATTAAAACGAACAGGAATTAAATAAACAATCAATGCAAACAAATATAAAATAGATATTAATATAAATGAATAAATAAATCTTAAAACGAGTGAAACTTAAATTGAACATGCAAATAAAGTTTGAATCGAATAAAAATAACTATAAACAAGAGTTTGGGTATCGCCTCACTGCAGAAGCCTAAAACCTACTGTATCATTGGCGCTTTACTGAAAACGAATTATATTACAAATGTTTTCTTTTTTACTTAATATTGAAATAAATATAAAAATTGTAGTGAAATTTTGAACTGATGAGCTTTCTGCAATCAATATCATTATACATCAACTATTCAGTTTAATTTATTAGTTCTTTCCAAGATTGTTCAAGACCAATATGGTTTCACTATAAACAAAATTAGGATACTGCCCTCTTCTTTAACTAAAAACCTAAAACCTAAAGCCTTCTGCGTCATTGGCGCTTCACTGAAAACGAATTACTCGTTTATTAGAAATTTTTACTTTTCCAGTTCTTACAGCATTGAAAATGAAAAAAAAAATTACAGTGAAAAGAAAAATCTTGAACTGATGGATCTTTCAACAATTAATATCATTATATATCTAATATTCAATTTGATTTTGTTTGTACTTTCCAAGACTGTTCAAGACTCATATAATTTTCAGTAAAGCGCCAATGACGCAGTAGGTTTTAGGCTTCTGCAATATTCAATTTATTCGATTAAAGCTAATTTGCATATTCAATTTAAGTTTCACTCGTTTTAAGATTTGTTTATTCATATACATTAATATCTATTGTATGTTTGTTCGGATTGATTGTTTATTTAAATCCTGTTGGTTTTAAGTTTTATTTATACTTTAATAGCAAAATATTTTTTTTTGTTTTAAGCTTGATTTTCATATTCAATCTATGCATTACTCGCTTTAAGATCTATTTATTCATTTAAATTAATACCTATTGTATGTTTGTTTGCTATTATTGTTTATTTAATTTCTGATCGTTTTGGGTCTCATTTATTGTTTAAAAATAATTAATTTAAAAAAAATTTTTCCACAAAATAAGTTTTTCAAAGAAAAGTAAAGAACTCGACTAAACTAAAAATGAACAAAATTGAAATCAAATAATGTACCAAGTGTGAAACTACCACAAATCAGCATCGATAAATAAATGAAACCCAAAACGAACAGAAATTACAATAAATAACCGAGTCAAACTCAAAAGGAGCAGAAATTAACATAAGTTGGGCTCAAAACCCATATGCCTTCCCAAGGCCAGAACATAATTTGCACTTTACAAAAAAAATATAAATGTTTTCACTTTTATAACTTTAATAGATCAAATAATATTAAGATTTTGATTACTAAATATCAGTAAACGTAGGCTATATTAAACTGACAATGCACATTCATTTGTATTTTTTTCAGCAAAGTGCAAATTATCTTGCCCCCAGGGCATAAATTACAACCCTTGCACCGAAAGCTCTGAGGGAGTTTTTATCCTAAAACACCTGATTTCCAGAACTTTCGACTACGTTGAACAAAATGGATATCTCAAAATTTTGATTTGATGTGTTTGCGGAAATGATGGGCGTGAGAGGGGGTTAGTTGCTCATTTCAATAAAAACCTTATATGCCCCCAGGGCACAACTTCTACCCCTTGCCCTGAAGACTATGGGGAGAGTGTCCTGCTCAAAGGTATAATTTCCTGAACTTTAAACTTCGTGGAACACAATGGCTATCAAGAAATTTTGATCGGATGTGTTTGGGGAAATGGTGGGTGTGGAAGGGATGTCTGTTGCCTTCCAATCACTTTCGACTATTAAAAAGGGCACTAGCCATTTCAATTTCCATTCGAATGAGTCATTTTTGAGGTTTCTGCGACGACACGTTCAGTAAAAGCCTTATATGCCCCCAGGCCATAACTTACAACCCTTGCCCTGAGGGCTGTGGGGGAGTGTCCTCCTCAAAAACATAATTTATGGAAATCTAAAACACTGAATAAACTGGCTATCTAAAAATTTTGATTGCATGTGTTTAGGGAAAAGGTGGGCGAGAGAGCGGGGCTAGTTGCCCTCAAATCGACTATTAAAAAGAGCACTAGACCTTTGAATTTTCAATCAAATGAGCCCTTTTTCAAGTTTCTGCGACAAAGATTTCAATAAAAACTTATATACCCCCAGGGCAAAACTTATAACCCTTGCTATGAAGACTGTGGGGAGAGTGTCCTGCTCAAAGGTATAATTTCCTGAACTTTAAGTGCGTGGAACAAAATGGCTATCTCAAAATTTTGATTGGATGTGTTTGGGGAAATGGTGGCGTCGAAGGGGTGTTGCCTTCCAATTACTTTCGACTAATGAAAAAGGCGCTAGCTGTTAGAACCTTTAAGCGAATGAACCCTTGTCGTACTTTATACAACAATATTGTCAATAAAAACTTCTTATGCCCCCAGCGCAAAAATTACAGCTCTTGACCGGAGGGCTACGAGGAGGTGACATCCTCAAAAACCTAACTTCAGAACTTAAAACTACGTTGAAAAAAATGGATTTCTCAAAATTTTGATAGGACGTGCTTTGGGGAATGAGGGGCGGGGGGGGGGCTAGTTGCCCTCCAATCACTTTGGAATATTCAAAAGGATACTAGCCCTTTGAATTTCCAATCGAATGAGCCTGTTTTGAATTTTCTATGACAACGCCTTCTATAAAAACCTTATATGCCCCCAGGCCATAACTTAAAACCTTTGCCCTGAGGGTTTTGAGGGAGTGTCCTCCTCAAAAATATATCTTCTATTGGGAAAACAACTACGCCTGAACAAAATGGCTATCTCAAAATTTTGATTGGATGTGTTTGGGAAAATGATGGGCGTGGGGGGGGCGAGTTACCCTCCAATCACTTTCGACCATTTAAAAAGGCAATAGCCCTTTGAATGTCCAATCGAATGAGCCTGTTTGGAAGTTTCTACGACAACACCTTCTATAAAAACCTTATATGCCCCCTTGGCATAATTTAAAACCCTTGCCCTGAGGGTTGTGGGGGAGTGTCCTCCTCAAAAACATATTTTCTATCTGGAAATCAACTATGCTAAACAAAACAGCTATCTCAAAATTTTGATTGGATGTGTTTGGGGGAATGATGGGCGCGGGGGGGGGGGGTCAAGTTGCCCTCCAATCACTTTCGACTATTGAAAAGGGTACTAGCCCTTTGAATTTTCAATTGAATGAGCCTGTTTTGAAGTTTCTACGACAACGCCTTCTATGAAACCTTAAATGCCCCCAGGGCATAACTTAAAACCCTTGCCCTGAGGGTTGTGGGGGAGTTTCCTCCTCAAAAACATATTTTCTATATGGAAATCAAATACGCAGAACAAAATGGCTATCTCAAAATTTTGATTGTATGTATGTTGGGGTATGAAGGGCGTGGGGGGGCTAGTTGCCCTCCAATCCCTTTTGACTATTAAAAAGGGCACTACCCATTTGAATTTTCAATCAAAAGAGCCGGTTTTGAAGTTTTTACGACAACACCTTCTTTAAAAACCTTATATGCCCCCAGAGCATAACTTAAAACCCTTGCCCTGAGGGCTGCGGGGGAGTGTCCTCCTCAAAAACATATTTTCTATTTGGAAATCACATACGCAGCACAAAATGGCTATCTCAAAATTTTGATTGGATGTGTTTGGGGGAATTATGGGCGTGGGGGGGGGGGGGCTAGTTGCCCTCCAATCACTTTCTACTATTAAAAAGAGCACTAGCCACTCCCATTTCCAATCGAATGAGCCATTTTCGAAGTTTCTACGACAGCTCCTTCGATACGAAGTGCCCGGGTATGGAGAAAAAAACCAAAAACACATTGTGCCCACATCGTTCTTTACATAGGCAGCGCTAGTGTGCTGATTTCTGGTCGTTTTGAGTTTGAATTTAAACAGGTATTTGTATCTGCTGAGCTTAAGTTTAAAATGGCCTTTACTTTTTTTTTTGAAAAAATTATTTTTCGGATTTTTTTTTAATTAATAATAATCAACAAACGATGGCCTTTTTAAAGTGACAAAAGAGATTATCCCTGAACAAAGAGGCATTTTCTCTTGGTTTGTGCTATAAAAATACCCCTATTTTCTGAAAGTAGGTCAAAATAAAAATTCTATCTAGAAGTGCAAATTCTAAGATTGCCAATCGATAATAATGGTGTAAAAACTTGAATGGGAGGTTTTCATTCCCCCTATTCATCTTGAAAAATAGCTCTACATTATGCGACTTAAGCTTTACAGTAGAACGCAAATGACTCAATGGGCTCTATCTTTATTCAAAAATCCCCCCCCCCCGATAATAACACGAGGGCCGTAGCCAAACATATCATGGTAGCAAAATGTAAGTAAGGAGCGATGCGACTCAATAGTAACCGAAACTGTAAGAAACAGTTTTGATAATAATAATAGATACATCAAAAGAATCGAATTTTGATGCTTATTCAAAATATATGAAGGTCATGAAGTTTAATGTTTATCATCAAAAGTTAAGAGCCTGAGAAAAGTTGCATAATTTTTGGTAAAGGGGGAAACCCCCCTAAGAAGTCAAAGGATCTTAATGAAAATCACACCATGAGATTCAGAATATTAGAGAATTCTGTAGAGATTTCAAGCCCCTATATACAAAAATGTGGAATTTTGAATCAAACAGTTCGTGGTAACGAACTGATGGTAAGGAGCAACAGTAGTAGTAACTTATATGCTGATTTGAACTGCACAAAACCTGTTAGACCACTTTCTGAAGCTACACCCATTTCTGGGCCAATCAGAGATTTTTCTACGAACTACACAACATTTAAAGTTCAATATCCTAAAAAAAAAATTTACATACAGCTTTCTGGGGGTTAACAGCCAAGCCGAGCAGATTTCTGAGCGTGTAATATATTCAGAGCTACATTTAATGATCGCGTACATTATTAGAGATATCAAAAAGTTACCTCATTTTATAAAGCTAAATCAATTTGTGAAAAGGTATTCCATATGCAAAACTCTGCTCTGAATGGTCTTTATTAATGACTTGAATATAGGTATGAAACCATGATGAGAATAATACGATAATTAATTTATTTGGATAGAATGAGAGTGCTAAAAGGTTTAAAACTGTTTACCAGTTAAGGTAAGTCTGAGAGGATGCTAAGTTTCACGCAACGCGACATAAATCTTAGAATAACATCATTGGCATCAATCTGTGGAAACGGTTACTGGTAACTAGGTGATCTTGCGACTTGACTTAGCTTTACTTCTCAGCTTTGTTCTGTATAATGCACAGGTATCAATTGAGGAGTTTTGGTAATATAATATATGCTTTAGCATTGGAGTATGCTAAAAAGTTAAAAGTAACAGAGTCGTAGGCGCCAAGATGACCTTGTGACTTGGCCTAGCTTTACTTCTTGGCTGTGTTCTGTATCATACACAAGTACCAATTGAGGAGTATTGGTAATATAAAATATTCTTTAGCATTGGAGTATTTTAAAAAGTTGAAACTAATAGAGTCGTAAGTGCCAAGAAAAGATCACATGACTCGACCTAGCTTTCACTTCTCGGCTGTGGTCGCTATACTACACAAGTACCAATTGAGGAATGTTGGCAATACAAAATATACTTTAGCATTGGAGTTTGCTAAAAAGTTGAAGCTAATAGTAATAGATGCCAAGAAAAGAGTTTTAATATAGAAATTCAGAACAATCCTTAAAAATCCTTAGAAATCAACTAGTGAGATGGTCATGGAATTGAACCATCAAGGACCACAGCCACCAATGACCCTAACCACCAAGGACCTCAACCCCCAAGGGACCCCCTAACTCCAACTTTTCGGGCCCCTCCCTCATTTTTTATACTTTTTTTGGTTGTTTGTTTTTTTTAAAGTTTATTTTATTTACTTTTTTATGAACATTTATTTGATTTTTATATTTTTTTAAACATAGAAATTTTTTTAAATGTCTTAAAATGCGATAAAACATACTTAAAACATAAAAAATACACATTTGATATTTTCGAAATAAAAATGAGAATGAATTTTACTAGTCGTGACTTTTACTATTAGAAAAATAATGTATTTAGTAGCACTTTTCCTTTTTTTTGACTGATTTTTTTTGGACAGAAAATTATTCAATTGTTTTATCGCTTTCAATTGTCATCAATATTATTTTATGCTTGCTCATAGACACTACGCGGTTCTCCCAGTGATACTCTACTTTTTAAATGTCTTAAAATGAGATGAAACATACTTAAAACAAAAAAATTCACATTTAATATTTTCGAAATACAAAATGAGTGATGTAGATATTTTAGTCATGACTTTTACTATTAGAAAAATAATGTTTGTAGTAGCACTTTTTTTTACTAAATTTTTTGGATTTGAAAAATTGTTAAACTTTTTTTGTATGTATCTTTTAATGACATGAAATATGCTTGTGGGTGCACCAATGGTACTCTATAGCTGCAAACTGACATCATGAGACTATACCTGTGGTACTCTATGGTTACTTATCGAGGCTACCTAGTTTATTATGTGTATTAAATCAGTCATTTTCTTATATTGGAAGGATAACCATCGATATCATATTAAAAAAAAGTGAAGATGAGTTATACGACGAAAGTGTGTGTACACGATAAAATCATCGTTGCGTTGAATGCTGACAAAGATCAATATTTGAACTACGAAACAAGCACTAGTGGTAACACTATTGGAAATGTATGCGTGCATTGTCATGACAGTGAGAGTTTATATTTCTTTGGACTATCGAAATCATTCAACATCACTCATGGTGGATATGCGAGAGTGAGATCTCCAGAGAAGTTAGCGCTAAAAACGCAGGCATAAAAATTGGTGAGGATGGGCATCTTCTTTCTAATGGTTCTGGTAACATATGGAAGTGGTCGTCATAGAACCTTCAAAGGGGGCTCATTTAATTGGAAAGCGAGAGTTCTAGTGCCCTTATTAATAGCCGAAAATGATTGGAGGGCAACTATCCCCATCCCCACGCCCATAATCCCCCCAAACACATCCAATCAAAATTTTGAGATTGCCATTTTGTTCAGCGTCATTGATTTCCAGATAGAAAATTTGTTCTTGAGGGGTACACTCCCCCAAAACCCTCAGGGCATGGGTTTCAAGTTATGCCCGGGGACATATAAGAACGATGTTCGTACAATGTATTATTTATTAGTTTTTTCCTTTACAGCAGGGCACTTCGTATCGTATTCACTAAATATTAAATTACTACATTTTTATCAGTAGTATAGTAAGAAATTCTTATTTCATAAGACCTGTTTTGATCACCCGTGTTCATATTGTGAAAAAGTATTAAAATGAGACCAAATTTGACTGTCAAGGACCTGTTTTCATTTTGAATGTAGAGATAGAAAATGTTAAAAATGTTTAAAATTTGAAGTTAAAATGATGTAAATTGGGCTGAAAACTCTGTATGATTGTAGGTGTTTTTGTCTCTCTCTCTTTCTCAATCTCTCTCTCTCTCTGTCTGTCTCTGTCTCTGTCTCTCTCTCTCTCTCTCTCTCTCTCTCTCTCTCTCTCTCTCTCTCTCTCTCTCTCTCTCACTAAGCCTGTGGGTCTGAACGGATGTTTGCATTTTGCTTGTCTCAAATGACTCTGTGTGATTGTGGGTGTTCTCTCTCTCTCTCTCTCTCTCTCTCTCTCTCTCTCTCTCTCTCTCTCTCTCTTTCAATCTCTCTCTCAGTATGCCTGTGTGTCCGAGCGGGTGTTTGCATAATTCCTTGTCTGCCTCTGTATGATTGTAGGTTTTTTTTGTCTCTTTCGCTCACTATGCCCGTGTATCTGAGTGGATGTTTGTATGTTTCCGTATCTTACTCTGAGTGATTTTTGGTGTTTTTCTCTCTCTCTCTCTCTCTCTCTCTCTCTCTCTCTCTCTCTCTCTCTCTCTCTCGAAACCTGTGTGTCCGAGCGGGTGTTTGCTTGTTTCCGTGTCTGACTGTGTGATTTTAGGTGTTTTTGTCTCTCTTTCTCTCTCTCAATATATCTGTGTGTCTGAGGGGTTGTTTCCATGTTTCATCTTCACTTTTTTTTGAAAATATTATGCGAGTTTATTTTTCTAATGTACAGGAACAAATACTGTTTGAAAATATACAATAAACCAAATAGTTTCGATGAACAGCCATAGAGCACCATTGGGGGCAGCCGTATAAGAAAAAAGAAAAGTACTACTACAAACATTATCTTTCTAGCAGTAAAAATAACGAGTAACATATCTATATCATCCTCATTTCGTATTTTGAAAATATTAAATATGATTTTTTTTGTTTTAAGTATAATACATTCTTAGACCACACTGGCTATACATGACAAATGAAACTCAGAGAGGAGAGAAACTAACAAAATAAAAACTTTAAATTGTTTTAGATTTTTAAATTGTGTTAAGAAACATGCAAATCTTATTTGTCAGTTAGATTTCTTAGAAACTTGTAAAAGACATCGAATTCTTCCACCTTCTTTAGGTTTCAACCTACAATTAGGCACACAATCTGAGGGCCCCTTTATTCAGAAAATGGGTTTCGAAACTTTCACACATATTATAAAAGACCATAGATCCAGAAGATACGTCCTTAGTGATAAAATACTTAATTTAAAATCTTTATAATATCAGATTTTGTCCCCTCAAGATTTTCACCAGATTTTAGAAATCTCACATAAGTCTTTCAGACGCATATTCCATTTAGCAAAAACTCGTTTATCGGAAAAATTCTCAAAACTGGAATTTCAACAGTTTCAACAAACACGGATTTTCCTTTCTAGATTTTGTCCTGGCCCTCCTTTGGAAAATCTATCCTTTAAGGTATTTACATACAAGGAACTAAGTATTCTTTTAAAAGGACCAAAATTTGTAATGGCTCAAACACAAGTAAATACATCAATAATTATTATAGGAATGGATTCTACTACTTTGAGATATCGGTTTGAAGTAAGATCCCCAGTCCTAATCAGTGGGGGACGTTTATTAAGTGTTCGTTATAGAATTATAAACTAGTTGATTTCAAACAAAACACATTATTGCTATCAAACAATCTAAAACCAGAGTAGTGACAAAAACAAACTAATAAAAAGAGTAGACTAGGGCAACACAACTGCACATGTTTCTAACGAAAATTATGACTTTAAACTAAGCGCCCATATAAAGAATAGACATATTTAACAAGAACTTAAAATTGATCACATGGACAAATACACACAGAAGTTGAGAAATGAACTAGGAATTTTAAAAGATACTAGACTAATTGTACAGAAAATTGTACAGAAGCCCTCAAATGTACAGAAAATTTTACCACAAAGGTTGTTCAGCCCCAAAGTTTTATGGTCTGCCTAAAATCCATAAGAAAGATATTCCGTGACGTCCAAATGTAGCATGTTATAGTTCTCCGGCTACAGGTATAGGAAGCTTCATAGCCACCATTTTTAAGCTTCTTTGAAGCACATAGAAATCCTATATAAAAAACTCCATAGATCATGTTGAGAAGTTAAAAAATCAAAGTATAGCAAAAAATACTGTCTTATCTTGTTTTGATGCAGTTTCTATGTACACTTCAAGCGATGTCCATAAATGTGAGAAGGTTTTACAAAGAAAACTGGAGGAAAATTCAGCTTGGTCGGATTACAAAATTTTAGAAATTGATACAATAATGACCCTTGTCCGTCTTTGCAACAAGTTCTCCTCGTATTTTAAATTCCGAAGCAAATTTTTTCTTCAAATAATGGGCTTATCCATTGGCACTGTCTTGTCTCCTTATTTGGCAAATTTTTACATGGATTTCATAGAACAGTCTGCCTTGAATAGTTTCCACTTAAAACACTCTATCTGGTTTCGTTTTGTTGATGATATCCTTTCTGTTTAGGAACATGGACAAGACTCTCTAAGAGATTTTTTGGCACATTTGAACTCTTTTGATTCGAATCTTCAGTTCACAATGGAACTCGAAGATTCAGGTAAGCTGCCTTTCTTGGATGTGTTCATTATAAAAACTAATCCTAGTCTTGAATTTTCTATATATAGAAAGCTGACTCATAATGATCGATATCTGAATTTCTCTTCACCTCACCCTCATTCTGTGAAAAGATGGGTAATAATCTCTTTAGTCGACAGAGTTTTAAAAATTTGTTCCCGTAATTATATAAATTCTGAATTAAATTATGTCAAGGATATTCTTTTCTGCAATGGTTACCCAATAAAACATCGAAAATTTAATAGATAGACGATTAAAAAAGATAAAAGAACAAAATATGGAGCTTGTCCCCCTTAATTCAGTTACACCGACGATTGAGAAAAAAACTTTCATCATTTTACAAAACATTCTGAAACTTGGCAATAAACTTAGAAAAATTAAAAAAAACATAATCTCTCTGTGTTTTTCGAAACTAAAGAAAAAGCGGAACACTTTTTCAACTCAGGAAATGATAAACTTGACCCGGTATTGGTTAGTGGTGTCTACAGAATCCCGTGTTCTTGTGGAAAATTTTACATTGGTAGGACCCATCAACAACTAGGTGAACGTTTGCATGAGCACAAAATTTCAATAGATAAGTCCCTGAGATTAAAAAATAATAATGACAACTTTGATTCGGCTTTGGCTTCGCATATTTTCGTAAATCCGACCCATCTAGTTCTGTTTGACGAGGAAACCTTAATATCAACTGTAAATGGCGTACCACAAACTTTTAAAGAGGTAATTGAGATAAAAAAATATATGAACCAAATTTAGCAATAAATAGAGATACTGGAGATATTTCATTAAGCCTTATTTACGACAGTTTAATCTTGAAGGACTCAATCAATATTTTCACCCGGTATAACTTAAAAAGAACCTATTTGCATATCTAATGAAAACTGAAATTGTAGACCAGCTAAAACTATTGCAAGGCAAAAGATCCTTGCCCAATCATCTTGGTAAATTCATTTTCATTGATTCCTGCCTGGTTTTTATTCAGTGTCTGTTCTGTCTTTGTAAAGTAAACTTCGAAAGGTTAGATTTTCGTTTTTTTTCTCTGTTTGTCTTCTTTTTTGTTTAGCACTGAGGACGACTTTTCGGAGGTCCTTGTCGAAATATTCGCTTATATTTTGTCATCTTCATGGTTCGCCACTGGCTGACAAAATCCTCGTTTTTTCACCCTTTTTGATTTTATTTTTTATTTTGTTAGTTTCTCTCCTCTCTGAGTTTCATTTGTTTTAAGTATATTTCATGTCATTTTGAAACATAAAAAAAAGTTGAAAAATTTCTGTCTAAAAAAATTCTATGTAAAAAAAAGATAAATGTTACTACAAATATTATTTTTCTAATAGTAAAAATTACGACTACCATATTTGTATCGTTCTCATTTCGTAGTTCAAAAATATTAAATGTGATTTTTTTTTGTTTTATGTGCATTTCATATTTATTTTGTGACATGTAAACAAATGTTGAAAAAAAACTTATGTTAAAAAAATTAAAAATAAAAGTAAAAATTAAACTTCATAAAACTATAAAAAATGGGGGAGGGGCCACAAAGCTGGGGGAAGGGGTATTTGTGCCCTTGGAGGCTGGGGTCCTTGGTGGTTGGGGTCCCCGGTGGCAGGGTTATTGATAGTTGGGGTTTTCGGTGGTTAGGATATGGATGTCCAAGGGCTGTCGTATCGTTGCCTAAAATGTATACAACCAGCTCAAAGCTTCTGCTATGGTCATTTCCATGGAAATCTCCAAAGAGTTTCTTTTTGAAATAGCTTTCAAGCGTAGTTAGGGGTATTTAGACTTTTTTGCTTTTCTTCAAAGCTTTGAAAAAAGTGTTATAATGTTCCAAATGTTACATTTCTGCGTATTTTTTGTCATCATTTGTGGCGTAATTGAATTTTCTAAACCACTGTAGCCTAGATACGCAAGAACGTTGCAACATCTAGTACCCGGAGGTCATAAGACTGTCAAAGACCCCTCCTTGAACCTCCCCAATTGAAAGCTTTTATTATGACCTGGCCTTTTAATGTAACTTGGGCACTGAACCAAGGGCGCTATTGTCACTGGAGCGCAACGTTAGGTGGGGATGTCGATATCGCTTTCGTCACACCAATTCGTTTTAGTGTGAATCTGCCTGGCACATAAGAATGAATTTTTTCAAAGTAAACCCGTTTCAACAATAGGAAAAAACCGGATTGGACGCATATGTCCCTTTCGCTTTGGACGATAAAACCATGCAAGTGCTGTATCAAGTATAACTCACGAAATTTTTTTTAATTTTGTCAACTTTTCAACTTTTTGGCATCCCTGCTTTCAATAAAAAAAAATCAAGGTACTATCACTTAAATATAATAACTCCCTATGCCCCCCTTCTGGATACCATCTTGATAGGATACCGTCTCTGCTTTAAATAAAAAAAATAATTAACTTATCAAGTTAAAAGAGCAGTCGTAATATCCCTCGTCGATCGCGCCCTAAATATTTGTTCTGATTCCCACATCACAGCAGAATTAAACTTTATCAAGGACATAATTTTTGGAAATGGGTATCCTATGTTATTTATTAATAGTGTAATTAATTGTAGACTGAAAAGACATTCCCGTAAAATTAATGGTAGTTTACCAAGTGAGATGTCTGACAAGCCCTTAAATATAATCTACCTCGCCTGTATCCCAAAAATCACTACAAATCTTAAAAAAGTTTGCACGAAAAAGAATCTGTATGTAGTATTCACAAATAATTTTAGAATCATAAATTTTCTAAATTCTGGTAAAGATAAAACCCCAGTTACTCGCCTAAGAGAGGTCTATCAAATACCATACGATTATGGCAAATATTATGTAGGTAGGACACACCAGAATTTAGAAAAGCACATACAACATCATAAAGATGATGTTCTCAAAGCTCTAAATTCTAATGTTTCCACTGTTTCATCTGATTCTGCATTAGGCAGCCATATTTTTGAAAATACTAGCCACAATATACTTTTTGATGAATCCGCTCTTATTAGCAATGACCTAAGCATAAAGTAGGTAGTCCGAGACTCAATTGAAATCAAACTTAAAATTAATAATAATATTTCCTTAAATAGGGACTTGGGGGAATATACACTAAATGCTCTATACACAAATTTAATAAAAAATGATCTTACAAAATATTTTAAAAAACCGATAGACATTAACACAGAACCAGTTACAAAAAGACCTTTGAGGTTAGCTGCCAAGAAGGCTGGATTAGCAATAAGAACATGTTTTTAATTTATTTTCTTTCATTTCATTGAATCGTCTTGTTTTACCTTACTTTTTATCAGTCCTGGTTGAACATCGCTGAAGTAATGATGCTAGGATTGTTTTGAAAAAATTTCAACTTTTTTGGTTTTATTGGTCGCATGTTGTTGGGAGTCTTTTTTCTTTTATATATTTTTGTCTTGCTGAGGACGGCACTTCGACATAGGGCCGAAATATTCATTCAAATTATCTCCACTGTCTTACAAAAAGATTTCCCTTTTGTTCTTCGTACTTTTGTTATTTGAAATTAGGTATAAAAATGATAGCCCCCTATCCCCCTCCCCATAGCCTCCATAGGCAATAATTTACAATTTATTTATGAATCATATTTGTGGGGTAACTTCTGGTTCAATCTTTAATTTCCCAACCTTTTACATAGCTTAGTCTATAGCTAAATTTTGTCTCAACCGAAGGCTATTTTTTTTGGGAGGGGGGGGGGGGGTAAAAATTTTCCAGAAAGAATATTGTTGTTTCTATCAGGCGTTCAATAACTTATGATTAAACATTAATAAAATATTATATAAAAAAAGCCAAAAAAAAAATCTGCAAACTTACAATTCAGCTGTAGAAACAATCTGTCGGCATTCAATTTCAAAATCCAACAAAAGCCTGAAGCTGTATAGTAGTGAATGCGTTCTATAATTCTATTCAACTTGAAAATAAAATTCTTGAATACGAATAATGTAAGAAATAGCGATTGGGAAACTGCATTCGAAATGATTTAAACTCATTTCATAAAGACGATACTTTTTTTGTTAACATATGAAGAATTGTGTATATTGCAATATTTGCAAAAGCATATTGCATCTGTCTAGTTTTTATGCAAAGTAACAAAAGAGACGAAGATTAATGAACAAGAGAGTAGTGAAGAATCATGGTATAAAAAATAATATTTGGCAGGGAAAGTCACTGGTGATAAATCGCTAGGGGTGGCACCGTGATTGCGTGATTTTCGGGGAGTCGGGGAACCAAAATTTTTTTTTCGGGGTAACGCATAGATTTTCGGGGAAATACCCGAAAATTCGGGGATAGTGCAAGCTCTGCTTGATTTCTAATCAGGAAAATCGAAATACTAAACCACACGAGAAGGAAAAGCTTCGACTTTGCGGTTGACGCAATAAAGAATTGCCGTAAAAATAATTTAAAGTCGACCGAACGCCGACGCCTCTGCCGGCGGCGGCGTGCCTGCGGCGCGCCGGCGGCGTTCAACCGGGCCTCTCGTCGGCGGCGTTCAGTCGATTCGCCGGCGCGGCGCCGGGGTCTAAGCAACATACACCTACAAGAGACATTAGGTCTAGATAACAGTGAAGAAACATCATTCCCTCTGAACCAGGAAGATTACGTGTTATGCGACCTTATCACCCCGGAAGAAATTGAAGATTCACTTAACAAAATACGAGGTGATTCAGCTCCCGGGCCCGATGGAATTCCTGTGAAGATCTTCAAAGCATTTAGGACTGTTCTTTTACCGTTTTTGGCCTCATTATTTAACCTAGTAATTTCAAAGAGGAAGTGGCCAATGACCTGGAAAACCTCGCTTATTCTCCCACTTTATAAGAATGGTAATCCCACTACACATAATAACTATAGACCAATAAGCCTCCTAAACAGTGCTGGAAAAGTTCTAGAAAAATTATAGATAAAAGGCTGGGAATGTGGATAGAAGAGAAAAAAATCTTGCAAGAAGAACAAGGTGGGTTCAGACCAGGTTATTCCACAGCTGATAGAGTTTTTGTTATTAATGCTCTTGTAGAAAAGCACTGCAAAGGTAAAGGAAAATTATATGTGGCCCTAATTGTTTTGAAATCAGCATCTGATAGTGCAGATCGTGTTTTATTGTTGAATGTTTTATTAAATCTAGGCCTACCAGCCCCTTTTTTATAAATTCTATCATCTATGTATTCATTGAATAAAAGTTTTGTGAAAGTTGTTAGGAAGGGAATATCTCTGCCTTTTTTCTCGAAAAAGGGCGTGCGCCAAGGAAGTACACTTTTGCCAAAATTATTTGCTATGTTTATTAATGATATTGTTCCTTATTTCCGACAAAGATGGGCACCTACTCTCCGACTGGGAAATCTGAATATGTCAACGCTACTATTTGCAGACGACATAAGATTACTGGTAAAGACAAATAATGATTTACAAACTCTTGAATCTCCTTGAAAAATATTTGCAAGAGAAGAAACTAGAGGTGAATGTCACGAAATCCCAAGTCATGATTTTTAGCAAAAAAAACCCTTGGAATCAGCACCACAATTTTTATTGAATGGAAAAATGCTGGAAGTGGTGGAAAAGGCCAAATACTTAGGTTTCATCCTTTGTCAAAATGGAAAATGGACGAGTCATATTACAACAATGGCACAGAAAGGAAAGAAATGCATTATTTGGTATATACAGAAGCACACTAAGAGCAGAAATAAGTTAACTAAGCCTCCACAAACATATATTTAATACTAAAATTATGCCTATCCTACATTACAGATCAGAAATATGGGGGTATCAGCCGGCAAAGCAACTAGAAACCCTTCAACTTCAATATTGTAAACGAGTTTTTGGCCTACACAATACAACACATACGTTAGTTTTAAAAGGTGATCTTGGTATATTTAACCTGAAATTGAAAAGATATACCCAAATCATCAAACTTTGGTTAAGACTTCTAGAACTTCCCCAGACTAGACTTGCCCGAGCAGCATATGAAGATCTTCTCCTTCAGTGTAACAAAACATCATGGGCAGCACAAATCAAAAGGATATTAGATGAGGATGGATTTTGAAGATCATGGGAGAAGGGAAAAGGGCCAGAAGATCATGAAAAGTTCTTCAAGGAATTTAGTGCAAGACTTGAAGACCAAGAAGTGCAACTATGGCAAGCAGCTGTGGACAAATCTCCGAGTCTTACTTTGTATAGAGAAGTAAAAGAGAATTTTGGTCAGGAGTTTTATTTCAAGCTGGGATTGCCCATTAAATATCTGAGAATTTTGATTCAGATTTGAGCAAATTTTCCTCCAATTTATACTAAGGTTGCAAGGAAAAAGAGGGAAGGTCCGGAGGCCGGGTGTAGTTGCTTGAGATGTGGGGAAGTTGATTATGGGTTGTGCCATTTCCTCCTCCGATGTAAGCAAATCTCTCATTTAAGGGGATTAATTATCCAGGAGGGGGAAGATAGGCTGCTTTGTGAGTTAATGAGGTCTAGGACTCCCCGTTATATTGTGGCAGTAGGAAATTTTGTATTGATGGGAAGGATGTCAAATGAAGTGTAATTTTTCTTTAGTATTTGTCTTTTTGTATATGGCTTTAATTGGCTTTTAAATACAGATTACAGATATATGTTAATTTCTGCTCGTTTTGATTTTGACTCGGTTAATTATTGTAATTTCTGTTCGTTTTGGGTTTCATTTATTTATCGATGCTGATTTGTGGTAGTTTCACGCTTGGTAGATTATTTGATTTTATTTTTGCCGATTTTTTGCTTAATGGAGTTCTTTACTTTTCTTTGAAAAACTTATTTTGTGGAAAAAGTTAATTGTAAGAAATAGTGAAGTCTAGTGGTCTAGCTTTCCCTCTCTATGTGCCTGTATCGTTCCTTTTGTACCAAAAATTGTAAATCAAATGAAAAAAAGAATATATATAAATTAAAAATCTTGCAGCTCCATAGCACCTATTAAAAAAGGCTCCAACACGAAGATTTTCAATTTATCTTGATAGGTAAATACTCCTAGAATTTTCTATACAGAAAAACATGAATTGCAGCATATTGAGTTCTGACGCAGAATAAGCAAATAATTAATTCAATAGGTTTCAATAAGCACTATTGGGCTAAATTCCATAATTGCAACTGCCAACAAATTGAGTGCAAAAATCCAACAAACAAACAAAAAAAAATCAAAAGCAATAAGTTTATAAATTTGAAACAAATTCAAAGGGGACTAAAATTCTTAGTAAAATCATTAATATTTTATTCTTTACGCGTAGTGTAAAAAAAAGTAGACTGAAGACATGATTCTTTCCTAAGCTAAGACAGGTATAGGGACACGTCTTATTTGCCATTTTTTAAGCCCTATAAACAGGGAAGGAATGGAGACAAGAGCTAAAAAACACCCTTGCGGTAGTTAAGGCTCTGAATTCACTCCTGAAAGTTTCAGTCTCCTAACACAAGCATTTAACAAGACAGCAAAAAGCCCCTTATCTAGAATGTTACCAATGATCCATTGTTTCTCACCATTTATTCAATAACATGGATTGAATACAAAAAAGTTCATTCCTTTATTCTTCTTGCACTGAAGCAAGAAGAACAGCAGAAACGTTACGCACTGATATTCCCTGATTATCTCAGAATATGAAAATAAATGTGTACCCGTACAGTTTGAAGAACTAGGCAATGAAATCAATCCAGATTATCTACCATAATCTTATTGAAAGTCAGTGCTATGTCATAGGCAGCGCGCTAACGCTGCCTAAGTAAAGAACGATGTGGGCACAATGCGTTTTTGGTTTTTTTTCTCCATACCTGGGTACTTTGTATCCAAGGAGTTGTCGTAGAAACTTCGAAAAGAGCTCATTCGATTGAAAATTGGAGTGGATAGTGCCCTTTTTAATAGTCGAAAGTGATTGGAGGGCAACTAGGCCCCCCCTCCCACTTCCGTCATTCCCCCAAACACATCCAATCAAAATTTTGAGATAGCCATTTTGTTCAGCGTAGTTGATTTCCAGATAGAAAATATGTTTTTGAGGAGGACACTCGTAGAAACTTCAAACCCTCGGGGCAAGAGTATTAAGTTATGCCCTGAGGGCATATAAGATCAATGTTGACATATTGTTCAGTTTATTATTCTTTTTCTTTAAAGCAGGGCTTTTCATATAGAAGGGGTCGTCGTAGAGACTTCAAAAGGGGCTCATTCGATTGGAAATCGCGAGTTCTAGTACCCCTTTTAATATTTGAAAGTGATTGGCAAGGATTTTAAGTTATGCTCTGGGGGCATATAAGGTTTTTATTGAAGGTGTTTTCGTAGAAACTTCAAAACAGGCTCATTCGATTGGAAATTCAAAGGGCTAGTGCCCTTTTTAATAGTCGAAAGTGATTGTAGGGCAACCAGCCCCCCTTCACGCCAATCATTCCCCCAAACACATCCAATCGAAATTTTCCAATCGAGATCGAGTCCAATCGTCCAATCGAGATAGCCATTTTGTTCAGCGTAGTTGATTTCCAGATAGAAAATTTGTTTTTGAGGAGGACACTCCCCCACAGCCCTCAGGGCAAGGGTTTTAAGTTATGCCCTGGGGGCATATAAGGTTTTTTATGGAAGTGATTGTCGTAGAAATTTCAAAATAGCCTCATTCGATTGGAAATTCAAAGGGCTAGTGCCCTTTTTAATAGTCAAAAGTGATTGGAGGGCAACTAGCCCCCCCCCCACGCCCATAATTCCCCCAAACACATCCAATCAAAATTGTATAATAGCCTTTTTGTTCAGTGTAGTTCATTTCCAGATAGAAAATATGTTTTTGAGGAGGACACTCCCCCACAACTCTCAGAGCAAGGATTTTAAGTTATTCCCAGGGGGCATATAAGGTTTTTATTGAAGGTGTTGTCGTAGAAACTTCAAAACAGGCTCATTCGATTGGAAATTCAAAGGGCTAGTGCCCTTTTTAATCAAATAGTTCGTGGTAACGAACTGTAAGTAAGGAGCGACCCGGCTCAATGGTAACCGAAACTCTAGAAAACGGGTTTTTGATACCAATAGATATATCAAAAGAATCAGATTTCAATGCTGATTTCAAATATATAAATTTCATCAAGTTTAGTGCTACCCATCAAAAGTTAAACGCCTGAGAAAATTTGGCTGATTTTCAAAAAAAGGGGAAAAGACCCCTAAAAGTTATAGAACCTTAATGAAAATCACACCATCATATTCAGCGTATCAGAGAACCCTACTGTAGAGGTTTCAAGCTCCTATCTACAAAAATGTGGAATTTTACATTTTTTGCCAAAAGAAAGATCACGGATGCGTCTTTATTTTATTTTTTTTTTCCAGGGGTAATCGTATCGACCCAGTGGTCCTAGAATATCTTGGGAGGGCTCATTGGAACGGAAATTAAAATGTCTATTTCATTTTCAAAATGACAAAAAAAATGGAGGGCAACAAGGCCCCCTCCCAAGCTTATTTTTTTCTCAGAATCATTTAATCAAAATTTTTAGATAGCCATATTGTTCAAACTGGTCAAACATACTATAAAAATATCTTTTAGGATGACTTAATCCCCCTCAGTTCCCAGCGGGAGGGCTAAAAGGTATGAACTTTACCCACTGTTAACTTATCGTCTGGGGTATTCGTATGAATACAGAAGTTTTCAGGTGTTTTTTTTTGTGGTAGGGGGGGGGAAGGGTGGGTCGGTGGTTATGTTGGAGGAACTGTTCATGAAGGAAGTTTTCATGGGGGAAGGGAAATTGCCATGAAGGGGGCGCCTTCATGCTATTTAGTAATTTCGATTACTAAATATCAGTATATTTATATTAAACTGACAATGCACAATCATTTGTATTTTTTCAGTAAAGTGGAAATTTTGTTCTGGCCTTGGGAAGGCATAGGGGTTTTGCGCCCAACTTATGTTAATTTTTGCTCGTTTTGAGTATGACTCGGTTATTTTTTTAATTTCTGTTCATTTGGGTTTCATTTATTTATCGATGCTGATTTGTGGTAGTTTCGAGCTTGGTAGATTATTTGATTTTATTTTTGCTAATTTTCTTTTAATGGAGTTCTTTACTTTTCTTTGAAAAACTTATTTTGTGAAAAACATTTTTTTAATTAATAAACTTAAAAGAATACCCTTATAAATACCTTACAAAGAGTAACAAAAAAAGAGTAACATACCTTAAAAGAGTAACAAACAGAAAATTCACCTCTGCACTGTTTTATCCCAAGCTTTTAGCATAATACTGGTGAATTTACCAGAAAAATATGCTCAATAGGCTCAGGGGTGATAATTGATAATGGATACTGCCCACTAAGTGTTTTTTTTCTATTAGTGAGAAAATAACCTTTATTTAATTTTTTTGGTGGGGGGGGGGGGCTTTCAGTAAAGTGCGAGTCAATCGTATTACGGCACAAGTAGAGGGATGATAGTTTTGTTCGTTTTAAGTGTCAATTTCGTTCTTTCAGCCAATTTAAGCCATGAGGTGTGTATACTTAATCATTATGTATTGAATCTTTGTCAATTATGTTCAAAACCTTGAGTAAAAGAAAGTCAAATGGAAACCCCATTTAAAGAAAGGTATATTGTTACTCAAGGTTAAAATAGGAGTAGACTTAGTAAATGTCAAAGATATTATCCAAGACCCCGAAAACTCCCACTTCTTCGGCGTCACCTGATTCGTTGCTCTCCTCCAAATTATGCATCGAATTATTAAGCCTATTTTTAACTATATTAAATTTATATTATGAATTAATAAATTATTAGTCACTTGTCCCGCGAAGCTGAAAATTTAATAGCCCACTTAGCGAAAAATAGCCCAACCTGGCAACACAGGTATTTAAACGGGGCGCCAACCCTCCAAGGTTCCGACCACTTTGGATTAGCAGTTGCCTCGACATAAAACACCCCGCAAATCTAGTAAAAGAGGTTATACTTTTTAGAATCCACAGCACTATATGGTAGAAACCCACAGCATAGGTGTATTATACAGTAACGCGAGTTCCCACCTTCTCTATTGAAGAGTTTCCGGGCACAAAATGGGCCGCGCATATCTACTTTGCTCCACCTTTGCCCATGCGCAATGACAAATTTTTACTGATGGCTAGTCGTACATGCGGTAGGAATGTAGGAGACATGTTGTTTGGTATTTTCTATACATAACTCAATTATTAAACTTACAGCTTAACTTTAATGAAGAAAAATAGTAAAAATGACAAAACTATTGCATTGAGCTGCCATTATTCACTAATCACAACAGCACAATCATATAACTTTCTTTAAAAAATAGTTTATTTTGATCTGATCTGATTGAAATTAAATGCCAAGTAGTGAATGATGCTGTGCGGAAATTTATAAATACTCAAACGCTAGCTCTTCCCCTGACCATGTCCCTTCGTGACGCTGCCATGTGTCCCATTTCTGAAGCAAACGTGCATTACTGTTTAAATACCTATACTGTGGTAGGAAACTGCATTCTAATCAATCAGGTGACTCATCTACAGCTGTGGATTTTCAAATCTTAACAAATAAAAAGGATTTACAAACCTCCCTTCCTCTCCCCCCTCGGGAAAAATTCTCACAACATTGATCCTGAAAGTGACTGTCAGGAAACTAGATCTTATTTTCAACTAAGTTGAGTTGATACCCAGCAATCTCCATTTTTGCTGAAATTTGTTCGGGTAGCTGTTCCAATTACAAAAACTTTGGTATCTTCCCCCTCCCATTACTAGAGTTCAGGCCCCAGATAGGTTCAAGTGGCACAATAGCTCTTATTTCCAACTTAGTATTTCCTAATTCGGATTTGGTAATTTATTCCGGGGGATGTCGAGATAAAATGAGTTTGAGAATCCCTACCTCACCAAGGTCCTGTCTGGCACAAATTCCTAAGCAGCAAAACTTGGCTGAGTGCCGCTTAGGAATCACAGGTTACTGTTGGAAACCCTTGAATCCCAATGGAAGGGGGAGACAGGCCCCACAGGTGGGGTAGGGCAATATTATGGTAGTCGTGGACAGGACGTGCACCCTTTGGCCCCTTTGGCTGACTATACTTGAGAGTTTTAGTTTTGGAAAAAAAACAAAAATTTTTCATGTGAATGAGGTCACATTCAAATGCATTTATATAGTAAAAAATATACATGATAGCATTGCAATGACGCTACACATTGTATAGAAGATGTTGTATCTAGACAATATTTTTCATTAGCATAAAATGTTCTTAGAGGACGACCCCAACAATCCAAGCTAATGGCTTGTTAAGCTTCAAATGAATACACTTAAATTTTGAATAACAAAATTTAAATATAACAAGAGAGACTTCGGAATTTTAGAAACGCCTAGGTAGGGGTTGGCCCAAAATTGTTTGGGAACAACTGTTCTAGACTAATGAAAGGCAAAATTAGACCACTCTCCTAGTGAAAGGAAGAATGTCGTAACTGACACCCCTAGTCAAAATTGAGTTACGAACCCTACCAGAGTTATTTTTTACGAGCTTTCCAATGGAGTAGTTCGTTTTGTTGTACGATGCCTCCCAGCTGAGTAAATAAAAAATTCAACTTTATCGTATATGCATGTTTTTCCCTTTTGTGAAAGCGGAAATCTTCGTAACTGACTGGATGATTAACCTCTGGTCAGTTACGACATCAAACGAACAAAGTTTGTTCATCAAATGAACAAAGTGCTGGATTTTCAGCAGGCCTCCAAAATAAATGAATACGCTAATGTTCCATTTTCTAAAGTTAAACAACTACAATATAAAGAAGGCTACTGGAAAAGAGTCGGTTACAAACTGTCGTTTTCTGAGGAATCAGTCTCTGAAATAAACATTTCTATTTAGGGTAAACTTTAAGGCAAGGTAAGACACTTCTTCCACAAAAGTGGACGAGTCTCTTGTTGTTCCAAAGACGTTGGATTTCAAACCTGTTATTCTTAAGATGTGCAATCAGCCTACAGGTTTATGTCTCCTCTAAATGTGGAGTACTACAAGTGTGTTTTTGCAAGCATGAACCAAGCCAACAACCACCCACGCATGGCTCTAGTATCCCACCAAAATTGATTGGGATCCGACAACTCATTCTGATAAATATCGTGATTACATAAATACACCTTCCCTCACTGACGTAACACCTGAGTACAGACCACCCCCCTCCAAAAGAAAAAGGCAAATCGGATATGATTACTTTATCCTCCTACCAGGTTGGTTGAGATATTACAAGACACGGACGATAATACTTTATGGACCCATTCCCCACAGAGGTCAGGTTATGTTTGGGTACTCGAAACGGAAACTTCTGATAAATGTGGTGAAAACAAGATTCTACAAAACACTATTGTCTTCCCTACCTATCGTTTGGGTTACAATTGGGCTTGTTTCACTTTGGTTCTGGGCCTGAGCTGTATGTGACAAAAAGAAGTAAATCTTTGGGGTTTTGAGGTCAGCTTTTTCAAGTATTTTGTTTTTTCTTTGTAAATCTAGAAGAGAGGAAGAAATTCAATCTTAGTCTTATAGTAGCAATTTTCTAGATATTATAAAACTATTAAGGCGTTTCATTTTATTGCCAGGAACGTAATATTTCCACTTTGCTACTACTTAGTGTGCAAAGTATTTTTGTTTGAGAAAACCTAATAGATTTGTGCAAACTTTAGCGGAAATTCTCTTCTCCGTTTTGCAGTAGTCATATCATAAAAACTCCAAATCACGTAATATTTTATGCCTACAGGCTGCTGAAAACATCCTGTTGTCAACAGGCTGCTGACAACATCCTGTCATCCTGTTGTCAACAGGCTGTTGACAACAAATAATGAAAACAAAACACAGAAGTAGTAGGTTAACTCCACAACACAATTGCGAGATGGCATTTATCTGTCTTACAAAAGCCCGTATTCAGATGCCTTTGCCCCGTAAGTTAGCCATACGAAGTCAAAACAGATGTTCAGTAAGGTTGTATTAGCATAGGTTTGTTTTGGTACTACCCAATCAAAGTGCGCATTGATTGGTCATCAATTCTGAAATCACTGTCCTAGTTTCACCTGATAAGCGCAAATGAAGACGTGGATAAACTGGTGGTCTGAACCTAGGACCAATTCATAATGCGATTTAGCTGACATTTTGTAAACATTGGAAACATTCATAATAAATTTGGCTAAATTACATAGCTAGCTAGAACAAACATCAATGTATGATTTTTTGAAATTTTTGGTTTTTGCTAAGGTGAAACTAGCCCAACAGAGAGCTTCATTATCAATTATTAGCTGTATACATCAAAACTATATGGAAATTTACATTGCAAATGTTTTATCTTCCTGAAATTACCTTTAATCATACTTGCCAGCTATAGGGGCGAGTCCTGTAGACGCTGGTCAATGATGTTGGTCCTTCTGCTCTCAGTGCGCGCCATGGCTTCCCAAACTGCGCGCCATGGCTTTCTTTACCGATTTCTGTTGACATTTGACTTAATCAAACAGTTCCCGGTAAAGAACTGCAAGTAAGGAGCGACTCAGATCAACAGTTACTGAAACTCTAAAAAACAAATTCTGGTACCAATAGATACATAAGAAAATTGAATTTTATGTTGATTCTAAATATATAAGATTCATTAAGTTTAGTGCTACTTATCAAAAGCTATGTACCTGAGATAATTTGTCTAATTTTCATAAAAGGGGGAAACACCTCTACAGAGCCAATGAACCTCAATGAAAGTCTCTCCATTAGATTCAGCGTATCGGAGAACCCCACTGTAGAGGTTTAAATCTCCCATCTGAAAAAATGTGGAATTTTGTATTTTTTTTGCTAGAAAAAAGATCAGGGATGTGTGCTTATTTTTTTTTTTTTGTATTTTTCATTTTTTTTTCTCAAAGGATGATCATATCAAACCAATGGTCCTGGAAGATCAGGAGAGGGCATTTGAATGGAAATTAAAAGTACTAGTGCCCTTTTTAAGTAAGCAGAAATATTGGAGGGCAAATAGCCCCCATTCCACGTTCCATTTTTCCCTAAGTCACGTGATGAAAATTTTGAAATAGCCGTTTTGTTCAGCATCATTTAAGTTATTTTTTTCCAAGGGTGATCGAATTGAACCAATGGTCCTAAAATATTGGGGAAGGATTCATTCGAATGAAGATTAAAAGTCCTAGTGCCCTTTTTAAGTAACCAAAAGATTAGAAGACAACTAGACCCCTACCACGCCCCTTTTTCCCCAAGGTCATGCAATCAACATTTTGAGCTTACCATTTTGTTCAGCATAGTTGAAAAGTTCAGTAACTATGCCTTTGGGGATAAAATGAACTAAAATGTACGCATTGTATTCGTTACTGGGAAGTATACGGAAACATTTCGAGGGAGAGAAATTTTCTCCTGGGGGGAGGGAATTTTATGAAGGCGAACTTTACAGGAAAATTTTACACTGGGGGAATTCCTATACAAAATTCTTTTTATTTGTCTAACTTTCTCTTTGCCGACTCAGTTTAAAATGTAGAGATGTTCCGGAGGGATTGTCTGGAGGATATTTTCAGCGGGGTTGGAATCGTCTGGAGGATTTGTTTATTGGGGGAGATTTTCTGCGAGAGAAACTTGCCATGGTGGAATTTTCCACTGGAGCAACTTTCCTCTGGTGTGGGGGATCTCCGGAAAAAAATTTTGCACGGAGGGGAATTTCTGGTATCATTTTAAAAATGATCAGAAAATAAAGTCTTTTTCAAATGGAAGTGTACTACAGAGAATCTTTCAGGTGGAATCGTCTACACGAAATTTTCCGGGGTGGTTTTTCAGCGAGGATGGAATTGCCAGGGAATATTTTTTTGGGAGAGGAGATTTTACGTGGGAACGAGCTTTAAATAGAAGAATTCTTCATGGCAGGAGGGGACTTTCTATGGAGTAGGGGCCAGGTTTCCCGGCATTATTTGAAAAAAAATCAGAAACTAAAAAAAAACAAGTTTTCTCAACTGAAAGTAAGGAACAACACTGTACCTAGCTTCACTTCTGGAGCGTGGTGGCTATAAGAGATAAGTACTAAAGGGTTGAATACAAAGGTACTAATTTTTTTGCTATTACAGTGTTTCCTTCACAGGAGGAATCTTACCACGTGATTACCAGTTTTACCGCAAACTTTTGGTCTGTAGCTAACAAGTGCTTCAGTAGTTTTTATCATGACTTTTTTTTAACTTACCAAGGGTATTGATATTAAGTTTTTAATTACCCAATTATAAAGTACCCTGGGAAAACGAAATAAGTGTCACAGTAACTCCTCTATCTTAAATAATAGGGAAAGATTTTATCCTTCTGCGCAGTCAGATACACACATTGAGCTACGAATTTCAAATTGAATAGGACAGTCATCTTGTGGCATTGAAACTAGACCGGGGAAAACAGGAAAATTATGCGGGTGGATTGCGTTTAGTTATAATGAACCGGCCAAGTATTTTTCTTTTGAAATAGAATGCTTGTAAAGGTGAGTTTTTTCTTATTCCCACGGCAAAAAAAGGGCCGTAGAAACAGAGAATTAGAAGTTCTAAATATATCCAAAATGAAGAATTTCTAAGAGGCTAATTATTACTTTTCGTTGGAGAAGTTACTCCATTTTTTTTTGGCGTACTTAATACAAAACCTTTTGTAAAGCGTAGCCTATAGGCTGTTAAAATATTTACTTAAAGACGTTCGATATCGTAAATCTTATTTTGCGACTCTCAGCGTCGGCTGACAGTCTCAAAGACAAAGGGTCTATTAATAACTTTTTTCAAAACCACAGGGAGCCTCCGAACTAATCTCGAGAAAAATTGATAGGGAGTCTTAAATGTGTTAACATTCGATAAGCTAACAGGAGGCTAATTTAAAATAGAGAAAACCTATAATTTCTTACTAATCGTTCAGTAAAACGATGTCTAATCAATGTACATACAGCATAAATAATATGTTTCCTGTGAGCGCGAAGATTTCAATCAAAGCCGTTAGCACAACGGGGAACTTCCAAAGTTGACAAATTATTCAATGGCGTTTCTTTTGAGCCGATCTTTAATATTTTCCAAGCAGGTTTACGAGAATATTTTTAGGGACTGTTTTTCCTGAAATTAAAAAATTTCTTCTCAGATCAATTTAAATTTTTTTTTCTAATAATGTAAGTTTAATTTAATCTCAATATCTCTATCTCTGGCAAAAAACAGAAGAAGTTAAATGCTTCTTCTACGATTTCCGGGAAAGAAGGTGTCGGCTTTTATTTTTCTGTCCTTTATTTGGATCTCTTATCAAAACTATACACGTTTTGGCAAGACCGCCCAATCAGTTTTGAATATTTTGGCCACACAAACCAAAAAAAAAATGGCAATTGACAAGATAGGGTTTTCTTCCAGGATTGGAAAAACGCTTGAGGTTGTATCCATTTTTGAATGCTTTTTTTCCGCCATAGCAACTATTGTGGCTTCGAAATGACATTATCAAATACCGCTTTCAATATCTAAGAATATGCCCAGCACATATTCCTTACTTTCGAAGGCTTGCTGCGTTTGACGCACTAATTTTTGTGTTGCAGACTTCGTTGAGCTTCCTACATTAAGCCCTACTTGGTTTTCAGAATTTGTATTTCTGATTTCTAAACTACTTATCCAGTAATAATGAATAAGTCATTCTATCACATTCAATTGAAAATATGTTGAAATGATCATTTTATGTAAGACCGAGAGTTTGAATAATATCCCTTTCTTGGCTTAGGTATGAAGCATTATCTCGCTTTTAGCCATGCCCTGAAAACATAGCTCAAAGCGAGGTTCCTCTTAGCCATTCGAACACAATGGGTTTTATAATTTCCCACTCCTTTTGGATCATTATGGGATAATACCTACCTTCTCCAGGTACTTTAAATTGTTGGAAATCGCCTGCAGCCTTTGCTATTTTAAACCTGCTTGGGAACATTCTCTTCTAGGTCCCTTATAGGGATTTCAAGCACGCGTCTTCGAATTTTGTGAGAGTTTTTCAAGTTTTTGTGTGGTCCATTTTGAGAGTGCCATCATTTTTGTATGCACTACCCAGATGTGTTCGCTGGTCTTTCTTTAGAGCCTTCAGTAGCTAGTTACTGGCTTTATCTGACTCTTTATTGTTACAGCAATTCCTCCTTGTGGTCCTCTTTTTTCTGTTTTAAGGCGTTTTAATCCCTCCGAGCATAAATACAAGTCTTCCGGCTCATTTGTTAGGATGGTTTTCCTTACTGGTGCTCACATCAGCTTCCGCTTTTAACTTAGCACTGAAGTTAACCAATTATTTGCCTGTACCCTTTCTTTCAAACATTTTAGAGGGTTTGCTTGCCTTGTAGCCACGTTTATGATTTTTATGAGCCATTCTTCCGCCTTATCCAGGTCTTTCTCAGTGTCTTCATCATACCTTGACGCTGTCTTGATGTGATTATAAGCTGTCTTTTTTGTTGAGATGCTTCAACTATAAACCTTATTTGACGATTGTCAAGAGTGAGAGAATATCGCCCACGTGCCAATCTTTTACAAGTCTTCCATGCTGGGAAGTGACTATTTTTAGATCGGACATTTCTCTTTTTCTTCTTGTCATAAAAGTGGTTCTCGAGGCAAGTTGCACCACTTAAAGCTCTCCCCATCGAGGCCCTCTAGGAGTATGAGACCCTTCCCTTTTTGATTGTGCTCCCCAATGAAATATGATATGTACTTTCATTACAACATAGAATCATGTGGATTCTTTCATTAATACAATATTGCACCGGTTCTATTACCCTAGCCGAGGGTGATCTTTTATCATGTTGCATATAAGCTGATCACAACCGTATATGTTAATCACCAATTAGATTTGTCAAAACTAAGGTTTCAACATTTCTAGAAAGGTGCTTAGGTGATTTCCAAGTACTCAAGTTATTGAATCATAACCTTGGGAGCGGTGCTTACTTCTTTGTGGACATGAATCCAGTTCTATTGGTCATCCCCGCGAATTTTCTGATGATGGTCGGTGATTGCTGTAATATTGTTATATGTGTCTGCGTCTCTACCAGCCACCTCCCGAAATTAAGGGATACTGTTTAAAAATGATGTGGATTGATCTGGCAGCATTCTATCCAGCTCATATACATACCCAGCGTGGCTTATGTGCAGGCGTTATTTTAAGATAATGTACTTACTAAGGTTACCACTTTGTTCTTCCCCTGGGGTGGACTTTGCAGCCCTCTGAAAAGAGGTTTGATGAAAGAAAGTCCCGTCATTCAATTGGAAGACAGAATTTCCACTTCTCTGTTTCCACGTCAATCGCCAAATACAGACACGTTTTCCGTGTCTTTCGTTTTCGTTTATAGCACACGTTTTCGTTTTCCGATAGCTCAGTTTTATCCTTAGAGAGAAACCGATTGCAGGCCAACAGCAGCCCATGTAGCTTCTCCAGTAATTCAACCTTTGGATCCTCAATGGGTAATTTTCTTCTTGGAGGGCTATCTCCCAGGGCAAGGGCTAAGTATCCTAGCCCCGGGCCATGCACCACTTCCTTCATTCTTGATGCCGTCCTTTAATCTTGACATCTTACCTTTATTTTGCCATCCTCTAATTTCGTTGGGGCAACACTGGGAGCAAAGTCCAGATTGCTCTTCACTATTTTGGCCTTAACAGCCTCTATAAGAAGGAAAGTATCTTCATCCCTGAATGTTTTCCAATTAAAGATACTGACCATTACCGTAATAAGCTTTAAGGTGGTAGCGAAATCCTTTTTTTTATTTGGTGTCAAAGGAGCCCCTTTTCCCTCTCTCTACTTTGGGGTGCCTCTTTTTGGGGTTGCATTTCGTTATAAGTTGGCCCTATTTTTTTTCATTTTGGTTAAGATGAGTTACAGACTGGTGACTCCTGCCCACGACCTACCTCGTTATATCCTATCCTAGGTGTCCCAGCACGAAGAGATGATCCTGCGAGCTAGCTGTTTTCTGCCTTCCTTTGTTCCCCCCAGTTTTGATTTCACCTTGTATCAGGATTTTCCCCATTACTCTTCATCCAATTGTGCTTCTGTCAGGCTTGACCCAGACTACTACTACTACTACTACTAACAACTCACCGCAGCACCAAGCCGCCTGAGGCCAAAACAGCTACGAACACTCCCCCTCCATCCCAATTTATTCAAAGCCTCCCTTTTTACACCCTCCCATGAAGTTCCCATTTCCTTTAAGTCTTTCTTTATTACGTCCTCCCAGCCTAGACGAGGAAGACCTGCTTTCCGTTTAGCCCGAGACGGTTGGCCGAAAAAAACAATATTCGGCAGTCTGTAATCCTTCATCCTCACAACGTGCCTTAGCCATCTCAACCTTTCTTTTATTATAGCCCTAGAGAACGGTATTGAACCACATTTGTCGTATAGCCTATTGTTTGAAATATGGTCAGCCGGGTACCCAGAAAAATCCTTAAGCAATTTCTCTGGAAAACATCTAGCAAATATTCATCCGCTTTTCGAAGCGCCCATGCTTCAGAGCCATATTTGACTTCTATCATCACTGTAGCTTCCAATATTTTAATCTTGGTTTACAGACTTATCTTCCTATTCTTCCAAACTTTTTTTAATTGTGAAAAAAACACCCTGAGCCTTGGCTATTCTACTTTTAACATATTCACTGTTTCCACCATCATTACTAATGATTCTACCTACGAAATTCATGCTTCCCACTTAATCAATATTTTCATTTCCCAACATCACTTTTTCATCTTTAATTATTCCTAGTCTTAGTGACTTAGTCTTCTTAACAGTGATTTTCAAACCTATTCTAGCACCCTGAATTCTCAAACCTCTAAAAGTTCATTGCTAACACTTTCATCTAGGATGCTTAAATCATCAGCATAATCTAAATCCAGGAGACTTTTTCCTCCCCATTTGGTTCTGTGGTCTCCCATTGCCTTTCCTGTGCTCCTTAATACAAAGTCTATCAACATAACCCATACAAAGGGGGATTGAACACAACCATGCTCAACTCCTGATTTATTATAAAACCAGCTGCTAGGAGCTCCCTGCACAGACCCTGAGCCATCATCTCTGGTTTGCTATCGAGTAAGTATTGGGTTCACGCAACATTATTCACCATCTGACGGGACAGTCTCCTGAATGGCAATCTCAGTGTCAATAAAGTTGGGTTTTATTCCCTATACCCTTTACCTCAATCGTCATCCGGAGCTTCGTCGAGGCGAAATGTCCCCTCAGGGCATCTTTCTACTTCAGTTATTCTATTCTCAGTAATTCGTAACTGAGAATTACCACATATACGGTAGAATTACTGATAATTATATAGAATTACTGGGTATTCTATTCTCAGTGATTCAGTAAAAACTTCACTTTTTATTTCAGTAGCCAAGATAAGGTTGAGCAAAGCCAAAATCTTGGAGGAGGTTGGCGTAACTTAGCTGCACTCATTCCTTGTTTGAGGGCATGAGGGTGGACTAAGCCAAAGGCGCTGAACCGGTCAAGAAATATACATAGGTGAGGGTTGTAATCCTAGGAGGTCCCTGCCCTCCACCTTTTGGTTTACCTTCTATTGCACTTCTCGCCATTTCTGACTAAAAACTTAGGAGTTAACTAAGGGTTTTAACACCGTTCAGCAGAAAGGTTACTGAGTTCAACATCAATATCCTACGCCTACGCGCATTCCAGAACCAAATGCTTATCCCCTAGCAATCAGTAAAAAACTGGGAATTTTCCGGGATACCATGTGAAGGTGGTCATTTGCTGCCCCCAAACTGTTCACGGTACAGAATGTAAAGTAAAGATCCACCCTGTCGACAGTGGAGGATCCATAACTTTTAGGTGACCGGTTTTGCTCAATATATTTATGGATTGGGATTTGGGTATATACACTTCCGTTAGAATTAGGTTTGCAACCGGAAAATAGTTGTTTTCCAGGAATGTGAGTAAAACTTCATGAAAGTAAAGATACTCTGCACCCAGCGCTTTTCTTAATCAGCCACAACTCGGCAATGCTAACCGAAATCCTAGTCAAAACTAATAAAAATGTAGTATCCTACTAACAAACATAAAAACAATCTTCTATAGCATAGGAAAATGTAAGGCCATCTTGGAAAAGGTACCCCTTCCCTCCAAAAGGGCCGTTTTCTGCTAAGAATAGCCTCTTCAACGCTGACATGTCTAGAACTCCTTGAAAAGGTTTTCTTATCTCAATTCTTTTTCCAGAACACTTCAGACCAAATAATGAGAGAAGATAGCGAAATTCCACCGGAACAAACTTCCGAAAAGCAAAGCCCTGAAAAACTCCGCACATGTAGACGAAAGAGAATTCATCTTCTCCAGAGAAAATGGTCAAAATCTGTAAGTGATCTTAGCAAGTCAGCAGTCGAGCAATCAAAAGTAGGAGCAACCGATAATGGTGAGAAAAGAGACTTTATAGTTTTGACATATTTTAACGACACATAGATTTATGAAGTAGTTCCTATTCTCTTCTATTAACTTTATAAGATGGAGTAAAGAATGCTGGGCTAAGGGCTATAATTAAAGATAATTTTGAATGGTTAAGTCACTCACTGTTTGTGAAAAAAAAAAAAAAATTATATGCTGCCTAAAATTGTGGTTATAGCCAATCCAGCCAGGACGAGACGAAAAGAAGCATTATTGAATGAGGTGGGAAGAAGTCATAACAAAATAAAGAAGAAGCAAGCGTCTTGCTTCCAACAAAATAAAGAAGATGAAATGAAATATTAAAGGAAGGGAGGGAGTAACGATTGAAGCTCTTAATTGAGTGGGAAAGAGGAGAAATGTGAGCAACTGTATTAACCTCAAGTTGTTATGCTGTATACAGATGTCAATAGGAGCAGTAATAGTGTACATTACAGGAACATACCTATTTCCCAAACTAAGACTAAATAATCTTGACGAAAAGGAGCCCCCCTCCCCCAAAGAGGATTCTTTAATTCTTCCACTAAAAACAAGATGTCCGAAATGCCCTTGAAAACTGCCTCCTTGAAAATTATGGCCCAAAAATTCATTTTGATATTACAGACCCCCCCCCCAGAAACATTTTGAGAGCGCAATCTTTGAGTGATGGTTATGATTCTTGAACTATTGCTATACAAAATTTAGCTTGAATTTAAATAGCAGCGTTGAGGGGACAGCCCCATAACATTTAAGAAGTCCCTGGGCATGATTTTACAAACGAAAAAAAAAGACGAAACGGCAAATTTTTCTCAATTGAAAGTGAACTGCGACATTACAATTTACAACGAGCAGAAATTGTGCTATGTTTTGTGTTGGCTTTCAATCCCTTTCCCAACCTTTGCACAAAACCTTCAAATTGGTCTATATACTGATCATAAAGTTAAACTTTATCTAGCAAAAGGATTGGGGGCTTATAGGGAAAGCGGCCCCTTGCATATGTAGCATAATTTATTTTCGTTTTAAGTTTCTCAACCTCCAATTTTTAATGCTTTGGTTTCACTTATGTATTATTGAAAGGATTTTTGAGGGGGAAAACTTGTTTGTTTTTTTTAGATCAAACAGTCAAACAGTTCGTGGTAACGAACTGTAAGTAAGGAGCGACCAGGCTCAATGGTAACCGAAACTCTAGAAAACGGTATTTTGATACAAATAGATACGTCAAAGAATTAGATTTTAATACTGATTTCAAATATATAATTTTCATCAGGTTTAGTCCTACCCATCAAACGTTACGTGCCTGAGAAAATTTGGCTGATTTTCGAAAAAAGGGGGAAAGACCCCCTAAAAGTTATAGAACCTTAATGAAAATCACACCATCAGATTCAGCGTATAAGAGAACCCTACTGTAGAGGTTTCAATCTCTTATTTACAAAAATGTGGAATTTTGCATTTTTTTTGCCATAAGAAAGATCACGGGTGCGTGTTTATTTTCTTTTTTTTTCTTTTTCTTTTTACCAGGGGTGATCGTATCGACCCAGTGGTCCTAGAATATCGTGGGAGGGCTCATTGGAATGGAAATTAAAAGTTATAGTGCCCTTTTTAAGTGACCAAATAAATGGGGGGCAACTAGGCCCCCTCCCACGCTCATTTTTTCCCAAAGTCATCCGATCAAAATTTTGAGATAGCCATTTTGTTCAGCATGTTCGAAAATATTATAAGTATGTCTTTTAGGATGACTTAATACCCCAAAGTTCCCAGGGGAGGGCTGAAAGTTATGAACTTTACCCAATGTTAACATATAGTATTGGTTATTGGGAAGTATACAGACGTTATCAGGGGATATTTTTTCTGGTAGTGGGGGGGGGGGGGTTGGTCGGGGGTTATGTTGGAGGATCTTTCCATGAAGGAAGTTTTCATGGGGGAAGGGACATTGCTATGAAGGGGACGCCGGACTTCCCAGCATTATTTAAAAAAGATCAGAAACTAAATATAAAAAACAAGTTTTTCAGCTGCAACAGCAGCAACATCAAAACTTTAAACGAACAGAAAATATTACATATATGATTGGGTTCACCCCCTAGTCAATACCTCGCTCTTTAAGCCAAAGATTTTTAGTACTTTCATAAGAGCTATTTATTCTAAGTAACGGCCTTTTTGATTAAGCGGTCATTTTTAAAAATCTGAACAAAATTCGAACTTTAGATTAAAGAGCAAGGTATTGACTAGGGGGCAAAGCCCCTAATATACGTATTAAAAATATATAAATATAGAAATTCGTTACGTAAGTTAATTCGTAAGTTACGTACATTTATTACTAATAAAAAAATACGTTCGTAAATAAAATTAAACAAGTTTGGAGAAAGCCATTTAACCAAATAAAAGTAAAATTAATATGCAAATTTCGTTTTGATTATTCATGTACGGTAAGCCAAAATCAAAACCTGCATTAATTCAAAAATGTTCAAAAATTAAATAAAAAAACAAGTTTTTTTTAACTGAAAGTAAGGAACGACGTTAAAACTTAAAACGAACAGAAATTATTCCTTATATGAAAGGGGCTGTCCCCTCCTCAACGCCTCGCTCTTTACGCTAAAGTTTTTTATTGTTTTAAAAAATTAAGCTGTGAGACAGAGTCATACTTTAGCGTAAAGAACGAGTCGTTGAGGAGGGGACAGCCCCTTTCATATACGGAATAATTTCTGTTCGTTTTAAGTTTTAACGTCGTTCCTTGCTTTCAGTTAAAAAAACTTGCTTTTTTTCATTTAATTCGTGAAGGGGTCACTCGGCTCATTAGTAACTGAAACTCAAACAATTGTAACTGAAACTTTTATATTAATAGATACATCAAAAGAATTGGATTTTTATGCTGTTTCCAAACACACGAGATTCATTAAGTTTAATGTTACCCGTCAAAAGCTAAGAGCCTGAGAAATTTGTCTGATTTTCAAAAAAGGAGGGAAACACCGCCAAAGAGTCAAGTTAATATTCATGAAAATTTCATCATCACATTCTGCGTAACAGACAACCCTAGTGTAGAGGTTTCAAGCTCTTATCTGCAAAAATGGGGAATATTGTATTTTTTGCCAGAAGTAAGATCACGGATGCGTGTTTACAAGTGTTTTTTTTTATTATCTCCAGGGGTGATCCTATCAAACCATTGGTCCTAAAATGAAATGAGATGGCTCGCTTGAACAGAAATTTAAAGTTTAAGCGCATCTTTTAAGTGAAAAACAAGATTGGTGGGCAAATAGCCCCCCTCCCACTCCCCTTTTTCCTCAAAGTCGTTCGATCAAAATTTTGAGAGCGCCATTTTTTTCAGCATGGCTGAAAGACCCAATAATTATGTTTTTGGAGATGATAATGATCCCCAACAGTCCCTGGGAAAGGTCTGAAAGTTATATAATTTGCCTTTTGTTTATGCATAGTATTTGTTATTGGGAAGTATACAGACATTTCTAGGGGTTTCTGCTTGGGGGATATCCCTTGAGTGAACCTTCCAGAGGAAATTTTAGAGTGGGATAATTTGCCAGAATTCCTATACGAAATTCGTTTTACTCGTCTTACTTTCTCTTTGCCTTGAAGTTAATTTTACATATGGAAATGTTCTGGGGGAATTGTCAAGGGGAAATTTTCAGTGGGGATTGGAATTGACTGGAGGATTTAATTGTGGGTGAATGATTTTTCATGGAGAAATTCTCCATGAAAAATTTTTCATGGGATAAATATTCCATGGGAGAATTTTCCACGGAAACAAGTTTCCACTTGTGCGGAGATTACTGGGGAAAATTTCCACGGAGTTTTCTGGAATGATTTGAAAAACGATCGGAAATTAAAGTCTTTTCCAAATGAAAGCATACTAAGGAGAATTTTCAGGTGAAATCGTCTACAAGAAACTTGCCGGGGGGGATTTTCCGGGTGAGAGTATATTTTACTTGAGAGAAACTATCTATGGAAGAGTTTTTTGTGAAGAAGGAAATTTTCTATGGAGGGGAGGCCAGATTTCCCGGAATTATTTGAAAAACGATCAGAAATTAAATATAAAAACAATTTTTCTCAAATGAAAGTAAGGAGCAGCCTTAAAAATTTAAAACAAACGTAAATTATTCAATATACGAGGGGGGCTGCACCTTTCTGAATACCTCACTCTTTGCGCTGAAGTTTGACTTCAGCGCAATAATTCCTAAAAGAGTAATTCCTTAAACACAATGACCGTTTAATTAGAATAGGAAGATCTTTTAAGGTACTAAAAAACTTTCGCATAAAGAATAAGGGATTGAGAAAAGGCAATCCCCCTCATGTGCGTAATAATTTATGTTCATTTTAAGTTTCAATTTTTTCTTCTTACTTTCAGTTGAAGTTTTTTATATTTAATTTATTTCGTAAGTTAATATTCGTGTAATAGACGATTCGGGTCCTCGATCAGGAGATAAACAACCCATTTGTTTTAATGTGTTAAAGTTGTACCTCGGTGCATAAAACCTTTTTTCATTTCTATAAGACTCGCTTGAATTGATAGAGAAGCAATGATATAGTATTTTCCTTTGAGACTGTTGTATTAGCTTTAAAGTGGAACAAAGGCTTCTAAAGTTTTGGATCTGCTATTAATTTTAGAAATATATAAGCTGCAAAAAGAATTGTTTATAATATGTATCCGTTTCAATGACAATTTTCTGTAAAGTTTCGTATTAACGTATTGAATTTTTAGCCATACGAATAAAAATGTGGTGGTTTTTCGTGAAGCTTTTAGATAAGATTAAATAAAAAACGAGTTTTTTTTTCAACTGAAAGTAAGGCGCAAAATTAGAACTTAAAACGAGCAGAAATTACTACGTATATGAGGGGGTTCGCCCCCTCGTCACTACCTCGCTCTTTACCCTAAATTTGAATTTTGTTTCAATTCCTTAAGAATAACCCCTGACCTCACAAAGGCCGTTTAATTAGAATAAATAGCTCGTTTGAAAGTACTAAAAAAATTTAGCGTAAAGAGCGAAATATTGACGAGGAGCGAACCCCCTCACATACGCAATAATTTCTGTTCGTTTTAAGTTTTAATGTTACTCCTTATTTTCAATTGAAAAAAAAGCTTTCTTTTATTTAATTTCTGATTGTTTTTTAAATAATGCTGGGAAATCTTCATGAAAAGTTCCCTTCCCCTTTGAAAAACTACTCCATGGAAAGATCCTTCAACGTAACTTGCTCCTACTGACCCCCCCCCCAACAAACAGAAAAAAATCCCCCTTGAAAATGTCTGTATACCTAGCATTAACCAATACTATATATAATCAATGGCCAAAGTTCACAACTTGCAGCCCTTTCCTTGGGGACTGTGGGGGATTAAGTCATCCTCAAAGATATAGATTATTAGATGTTTTCCACTGTGCTGAACCGAATAGCTGTCTCAAAATTCTGATCTTGTAACTTATGGAAAAAAATGAGCGTGGGAGGGGGCCTAGTTGCCCTCCAACTTTTTTGTCACTCAAAAAGGGCACTAGAACTTTTAATTTCCGTTCAAATGAGCCCTCTTGCGGTATTCTAGGACCCCTTGGTCGATACGATCACCCCTGAAACAGAAAAAAACACGCATCCGTGATCTTTCTTCTGGCAAAAAATACAAAATTCCACATTTTTACAGATAGGAGCTTGAAACCTACACAGTAGGGTTTCTGATACGCTGAATCTGATCGTGTCATTTTCGGTAAGATTATAGGACTTTTAGGGGGGTATTTACCCCTGTTTTCAAAAATAAGGCAAGTTTTCTCAGGCTCATGACTTTTTTGATGGGTAAGATTAAACTTGATGAAACATATAGCCTACATTTGAAATCAGCATACAAATTCCGATTCTTTTGATGTATCTATTGGTATCAAAATCCCGATTTTTAGAGTTTCGGTTACTATTGAGCCAGGTCGCTCCTTGCTTACAGTTCATTACCACGAACTGTTTGATAAGATTTATTGCAAAATGCCTGCAGGTCATAGCAACACGAAATACAACGTCAAACAAAGCTTGAAGAACACAATATAATTTTGAGTAATAAAAAAAAAAAAAAAAAAAAAAAAAAACAAAAAATAACACACACACACAGGACAAGGCAAGTATCCAGGATTTTTTTTGGGGGGGGGGGGGGGGTTACAAAAAAACTTAAAAAACGCATCAAAAATTTGTTTATATTCATTTTTATTACGTTTTTACGAGTCGGTGAAACATTTTGGGGCGGGGCATCAAACCCCCTTCCCCCGGATACGGCCTTGCAACAAGGTCAAAACTTTTAACCGACAAACAACAACCATAATACAATTAAATTTCTATAAACCTTAACAAATTATCCCCTCAAAGATAATTCCCTGTGTTTAATCCCTATACGAAGAAACTCACATAAATGTTTAACAGCAGACGCGTTCCCCTCAGACATCCGCTCAATTAACCAACACTCACTCTCAGACACTCGTCCAAAACATTCGTTTTGCAGCTCATACAGCTCTTCAGACTCGGATACAAAATGAAAGAGATTCTCATTCACATATTCAAACATAGGGCAAAAGTAGGGGCTTACCGCCAACCTAAATTTTGCCAAAAATTTTCTTCTCTCTCCTATATCCAAACTATTCCCCCTCATCAACAACAAATTCTTCAAATCCTCCAGATTCAAAATAAACCCCCTTCCCCCAATACTCTTTAGCTCGGGAGTAAAACCTTAAAGACATGGATTGGTCCTTTCAGGCTTGCCACTCTTGGATTTCTTGGTCGTGCAGGGTTTCATGGAATTCCTTTCATACTGACACTCTGTCATCCATCGGGCTTTTCGCTTTGTTCCACATTTCTGATAGGCTACAAAGGTCTTGTATTTTCTTGATGTGATTTGTCCACGAATCGTGTCTACCACAGTATATAAATTATAGGTGGTGTCTAATACAGTGGTGTCTAATACTAATTATCTATACAGTGGTGTCTACCGTCCTTCAAACTCTGCAAATAAGCTGACTTAAGAAGGAGAACTCTAGGTAACCTAATTAGGCTAATATAAGTAATATCTCAAGGTAAAAACTCGAAAGGTTTAAAACACGAAAAGGTGCATGTTAAAACAAAATCGTTTTCAATTTATTCTAAGAAAGGTTCATTGATTTAATCGGGGAGAGGGGCTATTTTTCCTGGACCCCCTTCCTAGCATGAACGTATGTATTTACAGAGTGTCAAAGCTTAATGCCAAATTCTTTAGAGCCACTTTTCTCAAATTTCTACAAGTGTTTTAGTAACTTACCAAAAATAATATGACGGATGAGAATCTTTCCATGAAGGATGTTTCCTTGGGGGAAGGGCCATTTCTATGAAGGGAGCGCCAGATTTTCCCAGCATTATTTAAAAAAAATGATCAGAAATTAAAAAAAAAACAAGTTTTTTTCAACTGAAAGTAAGGAACAACATTAAAACTTAAAACGAACAGAAATGATTACGTATATGAGGGGGTTCACCCCTTAGTCAATACCTCGCTCTTTACGCTAAAGTTTGTTTAGTACTTTCAAAGGAGCTTTCTATTCTAATTAACCGGCCTTTGTGATTCAGGGGTTTGTGATTCGAACAAAATTCGAACTTTAGCGTAAAGAGCGTGGTATTGAGTAGAGACGAACTCCCTAATATACGTAATAAAGATATACGAATACCGAAATTTGTTAGGTAAGTTAATTCGTAAGTTACGTCAGAACAGAATTTCGAGAAAGCTATTCGGCTAAAAAAAGGACAACTAATGTGCGAATATTATTTTATTGTTTTATGTATGGTGAGCCAAAACCAAAGCTGCAGTAATTCAAAAATATTCAGAAATTAAATAAAAAAAAAGTTTTTTTTAACTGAAAGTAAGTAGCGACATTAAAACTTAAAACGAACAGAATTTATTCCGTATATGAAAGGGGCTGTCCCCTCCTCAACGCCTCACTCTTTACGCTAAAGTTTGACTCTATCTTACAACTTAATTTTTTAAAACGATAAAAAACTTTAGCGTAAAGAGCGAGGCGTTGAGGAGGGGACAGCCCATTTCACATGCGGAATAATTTCTGTTCTTTTTAAGTTTTAATGTCGCTACTTACTTTCAGTTAATAAAAACTTTTTTTTATTTAATTTCTTATGAAGACGAATATGATATCAGAAACAGAAAGAATTTAAACAAAAAAAAACTGCCTGTTTTTTTAAAATGAAAGTAAGGAGTGACATTGATACTCAAAATGATAAGAAATTATCTTGTAAGTTGGGAGGGCCGCCACCCCCTCAGCCCTCAACTCTTCACGTTAAACTTAGAATTTTCCCCACCACCTCTTTGAAAAACAACTGCTCTAATAGAAGAGCAATGTGTTTGTTTTTGCAGTATCTCAACTTAATTTATTTGTATTTACTTTGAACAACAAAACTTTAAGTTAAACGGTTTTGATAGCAGTCGGAGATTAAAACACCTACAATTTCCAACTGGCTTTTATTTTTGGAACTCTAAAATACTTTCGGTTAAGTATAAGGCTAAACTTCAGTTAAAAGAATAGGGGTCAGGGGAGGAGATGATGGAAATCCTCATATGCAGTAATTTCTGTTCGTTTTTAGATTCAGTGTTACTCTAAACTTTCCTTTGAAAATTTGTAGTTTTCCTTAATTTATAAGGAATTAAGGATCTTCACAAAGGATTTGTGAAGACGGGCATAGGAAAAAATCAAAAGAGTCAGACCTATTCGTATATTTTCAGTTTGCAGTGGAAACTAAGGTTAAACAGAATTTCAAATTCATTGACTTTCCCATAGATTGTAAATAAGGTACTTGCAAATATAGATCATTCCTACTGTATTTACATAGTACTAAGGATTTCAACAATTATTCTTCTAGAGGGAGTAGTATTTTCTGTTTGTTAGGTGTGCGGAAAAGACTAAGGAAGATAAGACATAGGCCTACAGGTATATAAAAGCCATTCCTAGGGTTGATGGGGGTTGGAGAAAAATTAACCACGGTATCCCTCCCGACTCAAATATAAACAAAAAAAGCTTAATCAAAGTGAAAAATTGGATGTAAGTGGTCAATTCTGCAGCCCCCCCCCCAGGCACAGCGCGCAGGACAACTACCCCAGTCACCCTCGCCCTTAGGAACGGCTCTGGACATATATTTCTAATTTTCGTTGAATTTCACGAAATCCTGTACTTCCTAAATTTTCTTGTCTTCTACTGGGGGGAGGGAGAGGAAGATTTTTTCTTGGCCTAAAGCATGGATACCCTTATATTAATGACCTGATATTTCTTTGTTCATGTGATGACACCCTTTTACTTGTAAACCTACCTACGATTTTTTGGAAGGAATTACATTATTTTGCAAGTTTTTGGTAGGAAGTGGGGTAGGGGGGGGGTCAAAATCACTGAACTCCTCTTTGGGTGCAACCTCCTTTGTACAGATGTGTTTCAACATTTATTTATTTATATCTTACCCTGCAAACAACCCAAAAGTTACACAGAGACGGGAGTACAATATAGAGAGACAGAAAAATAAACGGGAATAAAAAATATCACAATTTTTATCAGGGCAATTAATAAAGATTACTTATTAAACACTAAAATATTGTCTCATACATTAAAATTTATATATCACTCTGTAAGAAGGAGACCTTATGGATGAAAACTGATTTTGCAGTTGTATTTCAAGATAATTTTGACAAAGGTATTTCTGGGTCGGCCAATTTATAATAGCGGATTAATGCCCAATTTCGGATCCGAAAGGGGACATTTACCCACATATTTTGTAAATTAAAATATACTAAACGGAGTTTACGTTTATCTGTTTGTGTGAAAATCTTCCAAAATGATGCTGTGTAGTGTAGGAAATGCATTTCCTAGGAAATGCAGTAGTTCTGTGTATAGGAAATGCAGTAGTGCTGCTGATTTGTAGAGTTTAGGAATCCAATTTTTCGGTTGAAACGTTTTTTATTTCAGACAACTGAGATTTAAGTCGCACCATCCTTTTTTTTATGTGATTTCGTGCGCTAACTAAATCTAAGTAACACAATCAATTCATTGAGTCTAACCTAGATTCATTTTAATTGTTCAGGTACCAGCAAAGTGAGCAGTCAAAACACAGCTGATTCAGGAATTAGTACTTTACTTGAGGTTAAAGTGGAAGGAATGAAAGCTCATCATCAAACCGTATTCGGGTTTTTCAAGGTAAATTTGTATAATTATCATCATTTTTAATTGTTGGCTGCAATCTAATATCAGCTGGTGCAGGCAGGGTGACACTTTGAGCTGAGTCTAACCTAGATTCATTTTAATTGTTCAGGTACCAGCAAAGTGAGCAGTCAAAACACAGCTGATTCAGGGATTAGTACTTTACTTGAGGTTAAAGTGGAAGGAATGAAAGCTCATCATCAAACCGTATTCGGGTTTTTCAAGGTAAATTTGTATAATTATTATCATTTTTAATTGTTGGCTGCAATCTAATATCAGCTGGTGCAGGCAGGGTGACACTTTGAGCTGATACAACCACGGTCAGTGCGTGAGGAAGAATTATGCTCCCTCAAGGGTTGGAAAATTCATGAGACTCCATCAGAAAAGAGGATTTTATGTTTAATTGTTGCCTTCAATCTAATCTCAGTTGGTACAGGCAGGGTTGGCACTTTAAGCAGATGTAATCAGGGTTAGTACGTGAGAAGAGTCATTCTCCCTTAAGAGTTTGAAAATTCATAAAACCATTTCCAAAAAGTAGATTTTATGTTTAATTGTTGCCTGCAATCTAATCTCAGCTGGTACAGGCATGGTCAGCGCTTTAAGCTGATGCAACCTGGGTCGGTATGTGAGGAAGAATCATACTCCCTCAAGGGTTTGAAAATTCATAAAACGTTTTCCAAAAACTGGATGTTATGCATAGTTGTTGCCTGCAACCTAATCTCAGCTGTTGCGGGCAGGGTCAGCACTTTAAGCTGATGCAACCAGGGTCAGTAAATGAGGAAGAGTCATGCTCCCACAGGGGTTTGGAAATTCATGAAATTCCATCTGAAAAGACAATTTTCTGTGGTCTTACATCATAAAAAAAACTTTTGGCCTCCCTTAAATTTAATGGGTGTAATTTCATGTCAGTCTTCCCTCAATTTTGATGTCAGGATGGGGCCGTAGGCAATATACAAAAGTTTGCTTTTTTGATTGGTGCTATTTTTCCTTATGAACTAAATATTGATGAGAAATAAGTACAAGATAATAATAAAAACCAACAAACTGGATATAGCATAGGGTTATTTCCAAGAACAGTTCTTGGAAATAGCCCTATGCTATATCCAGTTTGTTGGTTTTTATTATTATCTTGTACTTATTTCTCATCAATAGTTAGTTCATACGGAAAAATAGCACCAATTAAAAAATTTTAATTGGCAATTTTTTGGTTCTGAATTGAAGTTATCAAGTATTTTGCAGTAGGTTGTATATGGTTCTATCAAGACATGGCTAATTGTAGACAGAGAAAAGCCAAGACAGATAGTTCAAGTAATTGAGAGGCAAATGTTTAAATGGCTGGGGCTGCACGGGTAAATGGCTGGAGTAGGCATGACTCTTTTATTGGACGCATACTTGTCAGGTTAGTTTTTGGAATGGCATGCCTGCCTAGAGTCTCAGGCATCATGTTGACCAAGAATTTAAAATTGACATAAGACCGTTAGTTTGCCTGTAATGAGAGGCAAACAAGGTACGCCCGCCTATGGTCTTAACACAAGTACAGTCAAAACTCTCCAAAAGTGACCCCGCGTACCTCAGCGCATCTAGAGGGAAAATGTCGTACTACTTAATCGCTCCGAGCCAATAAATTAAATTAATACAGCTTTTACGGAACAAGTATAATCACCTACGGAACTTGTGATTTAGTCGCCAGGTTCGCATAGGTATGGAATCGTCTTCGGAGACGCGGACAAAGGGTCACTTTTTTGTGTGGAGAGGATAGGTTTTGGCAGTACTTGTTCTGTATGTGTTTATACTTTGGGTCTTAAGAAGGTTGACCAAGAATATAGAATTGACATAGGACCATTAATTTGCTTGAAATAACAGGCAAACAATCGTTTAAAGCCATCTATCTTTCAAATAGTACCTATTTGTTGCCTAAGCTCAGCCCCACATTCTGAGAAAATTTCCATTTTTCACAAAATTAGTTACTAAGGGGAGTGGGAAGAGATAATACGAAGTTGGGACGGTAGCAATATTTATACTTGGAATGAGCAATGAATGGCGAATCAAATGGTAAATTTATGTTTTCTCTACCAAATTAATCCAACCATTCGACAAATTTAGCGCAGAACCAAGTAGACAGTTTTATTTTTTTGACTCGAGTGTATGCAAATTTTAGTAAATACCATAAAAGAATATATGGTACTTGTTAGGAATCCAGAAAACACGCGAGAAGTGAAGTTTCGTTAATGCTAATTAAATAAAACAGAATAGGATGAAAAGATAATAGTTCAGAAACAAAATTGGGCTATATATTTGAACATTAGGGGGGGGGGTAAAGCATAGTATACATTAAATACTTAGCCTAACCTAACCTAGGTACCTTTTTTTGCCCCTTCAACCCCAAAAAACTAAAGTTTATATCTTTGTCACGGAGTGAGAAACACCTTACAAGGCAACGGAAATCTGTTTTTTATTAGGTTTTCAGTCTTTCTTCATGCTGTCTTTCTCGCGTGTTTTCTGGATTCTTAATTAGTACCGAATATATATTATGAGGGATCTCACGCTATATGATTAGACATAAGAAGACAAAAAAAAACCTTTGGGGTGAAGGAGTCCGGCCCTTTGGGTGGGTAAAAAAAAATAGTTTGTTCACAGGCCTGAATTTTTTGGTTGTTTCTAAAAGACAGTTTGGGTAAATTTAAAAGGAAAATGGTTAAATATGCTGAATAGTGAAAACTTACTAATGTTTGAATTACAGGGATTTTTAATTTTTGTACATTAATTAAAAAAAAGGGCAGTGTGCAAAGTAAACGTACAGCAAACGCCAATTCTTAAGTTTTTTTCAAATTAATATAATTTCTATTTTATCTTAATCTTTTCTTAATTCTAATGGATCTTAGCGTGATTTTATATTTTAACATGATTGTAATATTATAAATAATTTTTTTTCCTGCCCTCATTACGCAAAGTAAGTGATGGTATACTATTATTAAGATTCAGAATCACTGCTTCGACTGCAGTTTTTCTTTTTTTTTAGTTTGGGTTGAAATAATTCGAATTTTAGATACCTGTTTTCAATAAGAAATATATGCTTGGTACCATTCTTTTTTTAAAACATGAAGAATTAAGACGATCCAGAACAAAGTTGAAGTTGGGGTATTCGATGCAACATTGATGCCCGTAGTTTCTTATGAAATGGAGGCATGAGTCGTAAAAAAAAGAAGAAAAAAAAGAAAAAAACAAGAGAAGATAACAGCAGATACATGCAGTAACGAAAACTTAATTCAAAAATTCTATAGTTATATTAGCCCTTCTTTCTACGGTTATGATTCATCTTTTTAACGTCTACTCGATATGCTTTAAGTGTGTACGTGAAGAAATAAAGTGCAGGATTGTCACTCTTTCGTTTTTTTGTACTTTCTTACCTTATCTCACTTGTTCTCTCGAGTGACATGGAAAATCCCTCTATTTGCAAAAATTAGCGAAGATAACTCATTTTCACTCTTTAAAAATAAAGATGGAGAAAGCTCTAAAACCTTCCAATTATGTTATTTGAGTCCAGGGATACAACTGCTACCAAGTATCTTCTCTATGACATGTGCCTTACCCCAGTACCCCCAGTGGCCTTTCCATTGTTTGAATTAAGAACGTCAAATCTAAGTCAAATTATGAAGTGGAAAATTAAGTTGAATAAGATTAATCAGATCCTATTTCACCTAACCATTCTTCTTGGAAATTTAAAAGTAAGTAAGCTACCTTACTGCAAAAAGCTGATGGAAAAGCAAACACCAAAGCGAACTTTTGTAAAGTCTGTCATGTTACTCTCAAGCTGGTAAAATTCTGTAAAGATTGTGAACAAGCCATATACCTAAGAATTTGTTTTGGATAGAGCTCATACTATCAAAATGACAGAAAACGGTTAATTACGTTCTAGCTATAAAAAGATTTATATTTATTATCCAAATTATTATTAATCCATTTGATTGCAGAGCCTTAAAATTTTTCTTATTTTAAATACATTTCAAAAACTTAAGGGCAAGATATTTCATGGCTGTAGTATAATTTATAGTAATTTCTAAGTGTCGTAAGAGTGAAAGAGCGGGGAGAGCATAATTTTTTTTTTTTACTTCACTCCTTTCTAGCGAAAATCACTTATTGGGCCTTAATTATCACTCGCTGGAAACGTTGGTAGTTGGCATATTTGATCAAATGCCAAGGTGACCAGTGTTTCCATTCTAGAGACTTCCCCCTGTATAATGGGGATTTTTGAGGTCTTTTAGGGGCAAACTTTTTCATTTAGGAGTTTGGGAATTCTTAGGGATTTTTACAAGCCTTCTGGATTTTTAAAGAAATGTCTAGGGTTCCGGCCCTAGAAAATCCTCTTCCGTCCCGAAAAAGGAAAATTGGATGCAAATAATTTTTCGTCCCATTTTTCCAGAAAGCTGACAGTCTGGACACGCCACAAAGGGAGTTAATGATCTTTTGCACAGTCGAATTGGAAGTGCAATATGTTTGAATGCTTCCATATTCTGGATCAAGTCGTCTAGGAGAGGACGACAACAACTAAATTGACTTAGAAGTCAAGAGATGAGGGGTCAAAAATTCTTTTAACACGACTAATCATATTAAGAAAACATAGTAAAGGTGCACATTAGGGACCCCTGTAGTATAAGGTGCAGATGTATTACTCAATTAAACCAGGACATGCAGTAAGAAATTAATTGTTTATATCCTGCTTCTTTTGGGCAGCCCTCTGCACCTTTAGAGCCCAATAAACTGAATAATATATAGTGAGAAATAAGATGTTTATATCATAGTCCCCTTTCCCGCCCTTTTCTGCACCTTTACCGAGAACTTGGCTAGTTATTCAAATAAGAGCAATTTTCGTATTATTTTCAGTTAACTTCTCTGCCTCCTCCTGTTTCCACAGCCTCCCAGTCTCAATTTTCTGATTCCTTATAATTAAACTTCAATTCATAGCTACCCCCTAATCACACCAAAAGTTGAAAAAAAAATTGGGGTACTAGGTGATCGGTCAGCTTGTATTGGTCATTTCCAGCATTTTTTTCTTTCCACTGGATCATGACTTTCTTGTCAATAAGGATTATTTCCATTTACAAGATTATTAGTTTTGGGTGGCTGAAAGTGAGCTGAAACTCATTGACAGCCCCTGCCTGTTGTACTATATGCTTGTAAACTTGCCACATGAAGCTAGGGCACATAAGTTTGCATTAAAAAAATGAACTTGAAATTTCAGTCTCTTTTGTTCCTTAGAGGTTTTTTTTTCATATATGTTCGTACAACACCAAAGGGATAAAGGTCTATTTTGTTGCATATACCTATTTATATAATGAGACAGACTTGCTTGTTTAGCCTGGCTGCTTGCTTTTGATAGTCTGAGATACTATGCAATGTTGACATAGGATAGTTTATTGGTCATTGGAAATATACTTAGTAAGTCGCCATAAATAGAAGAACGATTATGTTTCTATCATAAATAATTTATTCGCATAACCGCATAATTACCATTATGCTGGAAACAAATTTCAAAATGTTTTTCCCATGCTTGATGAACATAAATGAGCATACATATATGAGCAAACCAATGATCTGCTAAAAAAAAAAAAAAAAAAAAAAAAAAGAAAAAAAAAAAAAAAAAATATAAGGCTGAGCCTTTTGTAGCGTTTGAAAAAAAATATATGAAATCTTACGGAATCACTGCTTCTCTGTTTTAATTGGTGAGTCCACTGATGTGTCTTCTATAACGCATCTAGCAGTTGGAGTAATATTTTGCAATGTGACCTCTCAGTTGAAGCTGATATACTCCATGTTGTCGAGTGATCCGACTCATCAGCCAAGGCGATATTTGAAGAGCTGAAGAAGTGCATAATAGAAACACAAAAGCTTCCCCTGCAAATTTCATTGGGCTTTGCTCTTACACTACAAATCTACTATGGGAGCTAACAAAAGCATAACGTTCATGATAAAAGAAGCGTTCCCGTGTGTACTCAACTACTCATATTGAAATCCTTCTACCAAGTTCCTTCGTATACATTCAAGAAATTGCCAAAATCTATGGAAGACATCTGTCGCCCAATATTTAAAACGATCTACCAAGTTGACATGCATAGGATTCTGCAGGCTGGGCAGACTTCACGGCTTTCAGTCAAAGTTGCTGTGGACAGAATTTTGGAACAATGGGATGCTCTAAGTGCCTACTACATACTTCTACTAGTTGAGGTTCCACCAAAGCTCAATGGGTTCGTATGCACAAATCTGAACCCAGTCATGAAGTGTATGTTTCAATTTGTGGCCTTTACATTGAGCTTGCTTACTTAATTCAATGTAGCATTTCAAGCTGACAAACCATTGTTTTATCACCTGAAACTAAAGAATGAATCTCTTATGAAGGAAATGTCTTTGAACTTCGTGAAGAAGGACTGTGTAAAGACAACGAATGTATTCCAACTTGATGTGAATGATCCAAGTGTTTACTTCCTCATCAAAAGTATTTATTTGAGTCCAAATGGGTAGGACTCTATCTTGAAACTAAAATAAGATCATGGGGTGCCCCTGATGCGGTTGAAAAGATATTAAGAGCTCCGCAATATTTTTACATAGAAGCTGTGCAGCAGATCCAAACTCTATTTCGTTTCGATGAAGACATTTACAAATATACAGAAATTGTTGACCCTGTATCGGCGAAGTTATATTTTGACAGATATGTCGACAGGTAACTTTTCCTTTTTTCCAAACATTTTTATTAACATAAACACAACCTAGCGTGAAAGTCAAAACAGAAATAATGCTTCAAAAAGTGACAGGTTGGATGTCATTTATGCTAATTCACCGTACCACTTCAAATAAAAATGGAGGTCTTACAAAAACAGTAATAGCGAAGGATAAAATAATGGCAAAGAAAAATAAATAAAATATCTTCCTACGACCCAGAATCTGAAATCTGTAAATCAAAACCCAACTAAAATAGTCAATAAATAAATCAAAGTATAATTTCGAACGTCAAAAGAAGATATTTTGGTTCAAATAAAAGGTCTTGAGTTGCAAAATGATTTGTCTTGAGCAAATGCTACTAAAGTCAGCATAAGGAGACATTACTTGTGATTTGAAAAGAAGTCAGAAAATAGAGAAAACTCTAGGGATTTTGGCATTGAAAAATGGGATTTCTAGGGATTTTCCACCAGCCTTTAATGGATTTAAAAAAATATGAAGTGAAATCACTGAGTAGCTGCCAGATGGCAGCAGGGCCGAAAAAAGGAAGATTGGAACGATTGGGCCCAATGGGGCCTTGCATTTGAAAGGGCCCCGCATCGCCATCAAAATGAACAATTGATTTTCGAAATTTTGAAATGTTATTAACAATTTCAGTAAGCGTTGCTTCTGTAGATAGATCATTTTTTAGGCTGAAATCAATAAAACAAAATATTTGAAATCAACGATAAATCCTAATAGACTAACCAGTTTAGTAATTATGTTGATTGAAAGCGATGACACAAGGGAAATATATTTTAAAACCATTTTAGAAACATTTGTAGGACGCAAATTTAGAAATATGTAAATTCATATGCCCATATTTTGTGATGTAAATTTCAAAAGGCATTTTCAGCGGTTTCATAATATCTAAGGAACACCAACGTAAATTAACGTAAGCGCAAAATGAGTACAACAAAGAACAAAAGAGGACAAAACCGTTAGCTCAAAATAAACAAACTGGGCCATCAACTGACACAAGATCAAGAGAACGACCTGAGAAATGTAAATGCACGACGGGTAATAATAGACCATCTATACCATCAAAAGTGACAAGACCGATCCAAGCAGCTTAGGTAAAAGGCACTGAAAAAATGCCTGAAGCAATGATAAACGAAAACAAAGATAATAGAGATATTTAGTTATGAATATTAGATAAACCGACAATTAGAACAAGTCAAAACAAGATTGAAGAATATAGAAATATTCTGTTAAAAGATAAGTGGCAGCAAGAGTCACAACAACTCAAAAACAAAATTGATGAACAAAAAAAAAAATGCAGTTACTAGACATGTGACAATGAAGCTCGAAACGAATCAAAATGAAAATCAAAAACAGAGAAATGCGTGGTTAGAAGATATGCGACTGAGAAAACAAAGAAATTTGCAGTTAGAAGATAAAAAGCAGCGAGAATTACAAGCAATTGTAGGAATCACAGCGTATCAAAGATGAGAGTGAAGAACAAAGAATCTGGCATCTGGCCAGAGCAGAGAGTTAGCAGACACGCTAAAGCGAGTATCAGAAAGGGTCAAAAATGACAGTAAAGAACAATGAACTGTGTTGTTAAAGGACAGCGAGAATCAGAACGAGCCAAAATAAAAGTGCAGAAGAAAACAAATATTATGTTAGAAGAACAGCACCATCACAGGCTTCGATGCCAAAAAATTGTAAAGAACACGCAAGTGTTATTTACAAGTTATTGGGACTCTTCAACTCTAAATGTATTCACTGCGGAGGTAAAAAGAAAATATATATATATATATATATATATATATATATATATATATATATATATATATATATATATATATATATATATATATATATATATATATATATATAAAAAATAATAAATAAAAAAATAAAAAAAAATTATTATTAATAATAATTTATAAATATATATAAAACAAAAAAAAAAAAAAAAAAATATAAAAATAATAAATACAAAAAATAAAAAGAATATATATATATATATATATATATATATATATATATATATATATATAAAATATATATATATATATATATATATATATATATATATATATATATATATATATATATATATATATATATATATATATATATATATATATATATATATATATATATATATATATATATATATTGAATTTGAATTTTAATTAGAAATTTAATATATAGAGGGGGCCTGGGATATATTTTGTCTGGGATAAGTATCTATGTGGAAAATGAACTCCAACTTTCTCCTCCCCTATATTCGAAATAAATAATTTATTATGTCCTCATGTCCTGAATAAGAATGTCTTCGACTTAGATTATTATTTTAAATTAAAGGTTCACCATCTGAGATATTAGGGACCTGGTTTCACATTCAAGCGTATTGTCTACCATTGAAAATTAGTAAAAAAAAACAAAAAAACAAATAAACAAACAAAAAAAAAAATGAAAGAAAAAGACTAGCCTCAGCTAAGACACGAATTGTTCTTGGTCCAGATGTAAATTTGGCAGGGTGCCAAACATTCCCGATAAACGAAGGAATATTTTTGAAGGAGACGCCCTTGAGTTCCCCGGGATCCTGCAAACGACTTAAAAAAGAGCATTCTTTTGTTTTTATAAGTATATTAATAACTCAGTAAAGAAAGGAGGGCAGTATAAGTTGGGATTTTTTTTTCTGTGGTGTTGGTTTTTGGGAGGGGAGAGATGACTAATATTTGTGTTAAGATATTGTAATGTGTACTATGGAATGCTGTGTTGTATAGCTTTGTTGGTTTTATAATAAATTTATTTTTATTCCAAGTGTGTTATACCTGAATATTTTGAAGAAGGGTGTCTGAAGCTCTCTGCTTTGTTTAAACCTCTCCATTCTATAAGTTCTTCTATGAGTACCTGAATAAATGTATAAGGTCAAGCCTTTCTTTCATGGGATTTTCCAGGCACAGTCTTTACAGTTTGTCATTCTCCTTCGGCTATGGATAATATCCTGAGAACTAATTTCTTTGTTTACACTATAGCAAACATTCATTGTGGTAAAAAGAAACTTACATAATTACATGGTTGCGTAACATCAACAAATAGCTCAAAATTTATTTAGAGAAAAAGAAGAAAATGTATACAGAAGTTTTTCTATCTACATTTTTTTCTTTTTCTTCTTATTAAAGAACTGGGGATGGCGATTTGAGAATTTGGGCATTGAGAATGGTGACAAATGTGTTAAGGGGAAAGGAAAAAATATAAAATAAAGGAACTTGAAAAGAATTGACGATGGAAAGACTTTTATAGTTGAGTTAGCCTAATCGCAAGTACACATGTTGTTTCCTGCAAAAAGCATCTGACCTAAGGCTAGGAAAAATATCATTTGGCATTTTTTTTTGTTGAGGCTTAGGAAAATAATTATATAGTTTGGGGCATAACTTCAGGTTACATTTTCTGAAATCCAACGTTTCAACGAAACGTAAAAGTAGTTTTATTGTTTCAGACGACCACATGTGAGCTTAACTAACATATCAAACTCAAAGGCAAAGAAATACCCACACACAGATGTGGTTTTGCCTCCTCCCTTATTACGAAAACGACAATTATGGAAAAATCAGTTGAATTGCACTGGAAAATTCCACTGAAAAAAGAAAAAATTAACCACAAATAAATGTGGTTCCGCTTTTCCTCTTGTTGTGGAGACAATAATGTATCAAAAGCAACGCTCTAGCGTTGCCTTAGTAAAGAACCTTTTGCCTTCAATATTTTTATTCGTCTCTTTCCTCCCGCTCCTTCGTGTGAAAGGAGTAATTTTGAAACTTGGGGCTCATTTGATTGGAAGATTTCTGTCCCCGTTTTAAGATTAGGAAGTGATTAGAGAGTGGCGAGCCCCTCTTCTGTGGTCTTCTTTGCTGCACGTCTCGCTATAATCCCCAAAACATCAGATGCACAATTCGGAACGGTCATTGGCCCCCACAACCCCTGGTACAAGGTCCGTAAATATTGCAAATTGCCAATTTTACAAATAGGCAGGGCTGTATCCGAGATTTTTTTCTCGGTATGGGTCGAGGGATTATTTCTGATTTAAGACTTTTTGGTAGTATTCCCCCAAAAGAAGGGCCAAGGCCAGCACTAAGGCATGTCCCCGTATTAGTCATATGTAGTACGGTTCGACATACATTATTGTTCTGTAGTCTACCAAATAATCCATAAATGTTATGTCTCTTGCTCCAAAGTTTTGAGGCAATTAAAACCTATTTATTTTCTATTTCCCACTCCTATAATTCTGAGGATGCATTTATCCTCTTACGGCTCTTAAAAGAAAAATCTCTACGCTGACCCTAAGAATTGAACATGCATTTCATAACTTCTTTTTTATTGCTCTTTTTTAACTTTGAAGGACTGTCATACACATTGCTGCTAACAAGTTAGGAAAAGTAATTTCCGTAGAAGAAACTTGATTAATTTGTCTGTTAGTGAAAGAGCAATAAATGAGTTTTGCAAATCAAAACAGCTACTAAAACATATGGTCATGTCATAGAGAGACAATAGTTTATTACATAGTAATCTATGGGCTGGATGCGTAAATAGGCCAAGTAGGTCAGTGACATGAGCCCTGTGATATCTGGTGGCAAATCAAAGCTAATCTGATGTGTTACACAAGGCTGTATTGAGGAGGGAGCTAGGGGATTTGACCTACCCCCAAAATTTTGTCCAGCTCATAAAAACGTAACAAGAGGCATATAATTTTTTTCTGATGCGTTTTAAAAAGTTTTTTTGAACCCCCATCCCCGAAAAAAAAACATCCCCGAACAAAAATCATGGATACACCTTGGTGATACGTGTATACATGGTATTCCAAAATTGTATATTAGCTTGTCCCGAGGCATAAGTACCTAGAGAGGCATAAAACCCCCAAGTCATTGTATAGCTGCGATGCAGATTGCATGTCCTTCCACAGGGCCGTACCCAAGATTTTTTCGGAGGGGTGGTGGTGTTTTACTCAAGGATGTTTCTTCGGTGGGAGGGGGCTTCACACACAAAACAACTAAAAAAACGGACCCAAAAATTTGTTTATATCCATTTTTGTTACGTTTTTACGAGTCAGACAAACATTTCAGGGGGAGGGGTCAAACTCTCTACCCCCCCCCCCCATGGGCACATCCTTGCCTTTCATTTCGGTAAACTCATGCGTTCCTCTTGTGTGTCCTTTTTCTTAAACTATGCACACTTTCTGAGAATAATAGCATTATATCGGTTACTTTAAACTTAATGAATTTATATACTTGGAATCAAAATAGAAAACGAATTCTTTGAATTTTTATTTAATTTTATATTTCATATTTTAGAGTTTTGTTTACTATCCCCGGTCGCTCTTTACCTACAATTTGTTACTGTGAACTATTTGACAAACGGTAAAATAAAGGTCACAAATTATGAAAGCAAACTGGAAATAGATAATTACCACTACCCAATACCAGGAGAAAATATCTTACTCAGAAGTTTGGTAAAAATGGTTACTGCTAAGTAGAAAACACTGGAAACACTAGCTTTCACTCTGGACAGTCTGGACGTCCCTCTGAGTGGGGCGAGATCAATTTGCAAAGTCGACCTGCCGAAGTTCCGAACTAATCGAATGCTCTATTCAAGGGTGTATCATGGATTTTTGTTGGGGGGGGGTACTTCAAACTTCAAAAAACGCATAGAAAATATGTTTATATGCATTTTTGTTAAGTTTCTGCGAGAGGGACACACATTTCAGAAGGTTGGGGTACAAACCCCTTAAACCCTCTGGAAACGGTCATGGCCCTATTCTTAGTTTCTTTTTTTGATGACCTTTATGACCGACAAAGTTATCATCAGAAATAAGCATAATAAGTACAATAAGGAAAAAAACAATTTTGTTGTGTTGTAACGGTCGTGTTATCCGATTTCATTTTAACGGTAAACAACATAGCTTTGCTAAACATTTGTTTTATAAAATAAAACTACGTCTATGTTCATGTCTAAATGAAACAGTCTTGAAATATAATTTACAGTCCTTTATCTTATCTTGACGATATAATTTATAGTCGTTTATATTATCTTGCCGAGTCATTCCCCTGGACAAAAAAGTTTTTCTGTGCATTCTTTCAAAGAGTTGTTGGAGACTTGTTGAAATATGTAGCTCTCTCAAAACAAGATTTCTAACTGAGATGAGTCTGTTTGGGGAATTGGCAAAATGCAGCATTTCTTCTGGGGTTTGAAAACACAAAAAAGTGTAATTTAAGAAACTATTTCCAATCGATTGGGACGGCCCTTTCAAGCCGATTCCAGGATATAATATTTGTAATTTCCAGGGGTGGATCTAGGGGGAGGCAGTGTGAAAAGCGCCAATAAGCAAAATCTCGGAGGGGCCCGATGTATTAGAGGTGCCAATAATTGACCAAATTGATAAATTTAAAAAAAAGAGTGAAAAAGAGAAAAAACAAGGAATGAGGGCGCCAGAAAAATCTGGGGGAGGGGGTTACCCCGGCACCCCGGATCCGCGTTTGGTAATTTCGCTGTATGTAGTTATGGATTGTACTATATGTCGTAGTACAAAGGCCCACTGCTGTCCAAAGCAGGGAGATAAATCAAACTTTCTAAAGGGTCTATTTGTTCTTTGCATTAATCACTATGCAAAATAGTATACTCGATACTTGCTGAAAAAAAACAACTGATTCTTGGTATTTTCCAATATTTTAAAATAGCAAAGGTTAAACAAAAATGTATATTTGTAGGTAGCCTAGCAAAACTATCAAATTTACTTTACAACAATTATAAAAAGTTAGTTGTTTCAATCCCAAAGGCAGATTGCTTCACTTTACCTCCATACCCCCAGAGGGATAAATGTGCAGTCACGCCATATATTTTAATTATACTTTATAACAGTAATTACATGGCTTGATCCGTATACTGTAGAGCCATATTTTAAGATGGGGTGGGGGGAACGACAGCCTCCTTTTTAAAGACTTAAACCTTGATAAATTGATGGGCTATCTTATAATTTAAGTGTCCCGGTGACCAAGTGATCATGATCAATAATTTTAAATTCAGCCGTTACACATCTGTTACTATATTGCTGTAGCCTGCTAGTTAGCAGCCGATTCATGGAACTTATTAAGAGGGCTGGGGGAGCATACAAAGAGGAGAATGGGAATATCAGGTTAAGGATTTCCGACCATAGACATTAGGATGTTACCTTTCCACTCTAGAAATGGCAGCGGAAGCACTGATATCGGGCGCCTTATGGCACTTCTGGTGATTTCATCAAGTCGAATTTATAAAAAGATCGTAGATACAAAAATTAGCTATGACAAATTTCTAAAACAGTTCTCTATGATATTCCGTTGCCCCGCTAGTGGCGAAGAAAAAAAAAAGATGTCAATTCTTCCCATGCATAAAATTGATTATCCTTGTTTTTCAAGGTGGAAGGGGGTCTGTGATAATTATTTAATGGGTTCTTGACCATGCAAATCCAATGACGCATTTCCATTTCGATCCAACACCTTTTTCAAGGGGTTTCATCCTCATTTCCGAAATACAATTATGCTATTAAGATTGCTGGAAATAATAGTTACCATTCCTGAATCGGCTACAAATTCTCACTAGATAGTACTTTTTCTCACTAGATTTTTTTTTAAACTTGTTTTTAAACTTTTGGTGACTATGGTCTGTGGTTCACTTTTCAGTAGCTACCGCTGCAACAATGATCTAATCCAAACTGTTCTTAACCTCTTTTAGGTGTCGGATTTTTTATTTATCCTCATTTATTCATTTTTATTATCCATATTTTATTATATCCTCATTTTCGAAATGCCTTACCAATTAGCTTTCGCAATACAATTATCAAACAGTTTGTTGTAACGAACTGTAAGTAAGGAGCGACCCGGCTCAATAGTAACCGAAACTCTAAAAACCGGAATTTTGATACCCATAGATACATCAGTTGAATCAGAATTTTATGTTGATTTCAAATATATAAGTTTTATTAAGTTTAGTTTTCCCCATCAAAAGTTACGCGCCTGAGAAAATTTGCCTTATTTTAGAAAAAAGGGGAAACACCCTCAAAATGCCATAGAACTTTAATGAAAATCACACCATCAGATTCAGAGTATCAGAAAACCCTACTGCGGAAGTTTCAAGCTCCTATCTGCAAAAATGCGGAATTTTGTATTTTTTGTCAGAAGAAAGATCACGGATGCGTGTTTATTTTTTTTATTTTTTTTTGTTTTTTTTTTCCAAGGGTGATCGTATGGATCCAGTTTTCCTAGAATATTGTAATAAGGCTCATTTGAACGGAAATTAAAAGTTCTATGCCCTTTTTAAGTAAAAAAAAAAAAATGGAGGGCAACTTGGCCCCCTCCCACGCTCATGTTTTTCCCAAAGTCATCCAATCAAAAATTTGAGATAGTCATTTTGTTCAGCATAGCCGAAAATCTAATAAATATGTCTTTAAGGATGACTTAATCCCCCACAGTTCCCGGGGGAAGGCTGGAAGTTATTAACTTTGCCCATTTTTCAAATAGTATTGGTTAATGGGAAGTATAAAGAGGTTTCAGGAGGGAATTTTTTTCTGATGGGGGTGGGGGGGTGTCATAGGAGGGGATTAAGGGGGAGGATCCTTCCATGGAGGATGTTTCCTTGGGGGAAGGGACATTTCTATGAAGGGGGCGCCGGATTTCCCAGCCTTATTTAAAAACCGGTCAGAAATTAAATAAAAAAACTAGTTTTTTCAACTGAAAGTAAGGAGCATCATTAGAACTTAAAACAAACAGAAAATATTATGTATATGAGGGGGTTCTCACCCTAGTCAATACCTCGCCCTTTTCGCTAAAGTTTTTTTTTAGTATTTTCAAAAGAGCTATCTATTCTAATTAACCGGCCATTGTGTTTCATGGGTTTGTGATTCGAACAAAATTCGAACTTAGCGTAAAGAGCAAGGTATCGACTAGGGGGAAAACTCCCTAATATACGTTATAAAACATACGAATATAGAAGTTCGTTCCGTAACTTAATTCGTAAGTTACGTCAGAACAAAAAAAATTTCGAGAAAGCCATTTAGCCAAAAAAGTAAAATTAATCTGCAAATTTCGTTTTAATTATTCATGTATGGTGAGCCAAAACCAAAGCTGCGTTAATTCAAAAATGTTCAGAAATTAAATAAAAAAAACAAGTTTTTTTTTAACAGAAAGCAAGGAATGACATTAAAACTTAAAATAAAGAGAGAGTATTTCGTTTATGAAAGGAGTTATCTCCGTCTTAACATATCGCCCTCTACGCTAAATATTGACTCTTTCTCACAACTTTATTTCTGTAAACAATAGAAAACTTTAGCGTAAAGAGCGAGGCGTTGAGAAGAGTACAGCCCCTTCCATATACAGAATAATTTCAGTTTGCTTTAAGTTTTAACTTCGCTCCTTACTTTCAGATAAAAAAAACTTGTTTTTTTTTATTTAATCCTATTAAGATTGCTCGAAATAACAGTTACCATTTCTGAATCGTTTACAAATAGTACTTTTTCTCACTAGATGGTTTTTTTTCAAAACTTATTTTTAAACTTTTGGCTACTATGGTCCGTGGTTCACTTTTCACTAGCTACCGCTGCAACAATGGTCTAATCTAAATTATTTTTAGCCTCTTTTAGGTGCCAGATTTTTTATTTATCATCATTTATTTATTTTTATTATCCAGATTTTATTATATCCTCATTTTCGAAATTCCTTATCAATTAGCTTTCGCAATGCCATTATGCTATTAAGATTGCTCGAAATAACAGTTACCACTCCTTAATCGGCTACAAATAGTACATATTCTCACTAGATATTTTTTTTTCAAAACTTGTTTTTAAACTTTTGGCTTCTATGGTCCGTGGTTCACTTTTCACTAGCTACCGCTGCAACAATGGTCTAATCTAAACTATTCTTAGCCTTTTTAGGTGCCAGATTTTTTTTTTTTATTCCTTATTGTAACCGATGTCCTCTTATTTATCTGTAATTTTGAGGCAAAATCATTATTGTACCATGCAGTATTAATTTGCATTGACCTTGAGTGGTAGCCTAGAAACGGAACATAAACTAAAGGCTACTCATGTTCAGGTGTAAAATAGAGAATGTAGGAAAGCAAGGGTTTCTCAGGACTTTAGCAGGAGATTTTCATTATTAATATTTGCTTTTTAAAAAATGTTTTAGTCAGATGGAAAGAGAAAATTTTATGTATTATATGTCTGAGAAAAAAATGACAATGATCGTTCTAAGGCGTTCTAAGGTTGTCCGGTAAGGCGGGGAGCATTAATTTGAAACCTTTAGGTGGTGTTGTGGAGGGGAGGAGGAGGGCAGGTCTATGATAAACCCCGACTAAAGGGGGGAATGTAGCACTAAAACGAAAGAGACTATGCACAGCCAGATTGTAGGAATATCATAACTGCAATATCCTGGGTACGGCTTGGGGGATGGTGTTTAAACTTTCAGGCTGTCTAAGAGAAGGGAGGAGAAGGACTTTAAATTTTTTTTTGGAAGGGGACGAGGCTAAAGATAGTTTGTCTCCGATTCAGCAATTCCTTTTCGCCTTATACATCCCTGTAGGAATTACAATTTTCCAGCGTCAAATTAATGAGATAAATCAAAAGACACTATGTTGTACAAGGTTGTCAAAATAGCGTATATACAATATTTTTAGAATGGCTTGGGATATAAAGCAGAAACTTCCTGAAAATCCTTGGGGGCCAAGTTGATCTCATGTTATGACTTGAGGAGAGGGGGAAGAGGAGGGATAGGGGGATGAGTAGTTTTTTCTCCAATCCACCTAAATATTTTTGCACTGTAAGCCTTTATTGGATCTATAATCTGTGGTTAAGTAGCTAGGGAAATGAAAAGATGACCTGTCGCCGGGTCATCAAAACAGTGTATCTAGAATATCCTGGGAATGGCTTAGGGGATAAAGTTGAAACTTTTAGGGAGTGCCAGATGGTTTCTTCTCATATTTGTTTTAAGATGTTGGCCCATAAGCCAACAAATTTAGTTGTTAACTACAATATTAGCAGTTAGTAGTATAATACTAAAAAATCACTGCGGCAAGAAACAGCCTGAGGCCGGCATATGTAGGGAGGGGGTCTGACTCCAACTAGTAAAAGATCAAAAGCCTATTTTTAGGCCAATCAGAGGGCTAGAATACTACTAGTACAAGATCACAAGCCTAATTCTATATGCATCTCGAACTATGCATTCCAGGACGAGGTGACATCACTGGACCTCCAATGAATTTACCTAGAATTTATACAATAGGATGTTGTCGAAATCAACCTACGCATTATCTGTTTTTGTTATGATTCCAACCGTATAAGTTGTTTTCGTATATCGGCCAAAATTGATTGAATTATTAGCAGTATATTACAATGATAAAAAGTTATATAATTTTCCTTGAAGTGTAACAAAGCTTAATATCATTCATGTTTTTATTTGCACTGTATGAAGGAGATAAAAGAGTTATAAGTGCGTACCAGTTAAGGTAAGTCTGAGAGAATGATAAGTCTTAGGCAACTTGACATAAATGTTAGAATAACATCACTGGTATCAATCTATAGAAACGGTTAGCGATGTCAAGAAGATTTTGTGACTTAAATTGGCTTTACTTCTTAGGTGACTTAGGAAAACTTTAATATTTTTTAGGGAGTTGGGGGATAATTCAAGGGCTCATTGGGTACATTCTTTTGCCCTTCTTTTTCAAAATTAGCTAGTGGAAATATTAAACAATGTAGACGACTTATGAAAACTTTAATATTTTTTTTGGGGAGGTGGGGGATGGCCAAAAACATGCAATTAACTAGGTAGTGTCGATAACGTGCCATAGAGTACAACAGGGAAAGCTGTATCGTGTCTAAGAGGAAGCATAGAGTACGATTGGTACAACCGCAAACATATTCCCTGTCATTTTAAGATTCATAATAAAAAATTCCAAGTCCAGAAAAATCAGTATTTTGAAAAAGAAGGGCATTGGAATGTACCCAATGAGCCCTTGGATCATCTCCCATTTCCCTAAAAAATATTAAAAATTCCATAAGTCGCCTACATTGTTTAATATTTTCACTAGCTAATTTTGAAAAAGACGGACATAAGAATGTACCCAATGAGCCCTTGAATCATCTCCCACCCCCTAAAAAATATTGAAGTTTTCATAAGTCGCCTACTTTGTTAAATATTTCCACCAGCTAATTTTGAAAAAGAAGAGCATAGGAATATACCCAATGAGCTCTTAGATCACTCCCCACCCCCCAAAAATATTAAAGTTTTCATAAGTCACCTACATTGTTTAATATTTACACTAGCTATTTTTGAAAAAGAAGGACAAAAGAATGTACCCAAGGAACCCTTGAATCATCCCCCTCCCCCTAAAAAATATTAAAGTTTTCAAAAGTCGCCTATATTGTTTAATATTTTCACTAGCTAATTTTGAAAAAGAAGGGCATAGGTATGTACCCAATGAACCCTTGAATCATCCCCCACCTCTCTAAAAAATATTAAAGTTTTCATAAGTAGCCTACATTGTTTAATATTTCCACTATCTAATTTTGAAAAAGAAGGGCATAAGAATGTACCCAATATGCCCTTGAACCCCCTACTCTCCAAAAATATAAAAGTTTTCATAAGTCACCTACATTATTTAATATTTCCACAAGCTAACTTTGAAAAAGAATGGAATAAGAATATACCCAATGAGGCCTTGAATCATCCCCTATCTCCCTAAAAGTATTAAAGTTTTCTTAAGTAACCTAAGAAGTAAAGCCAAGTTAAGTCACAAAATCTTCTTGACATCGCTAACCGTTTCCATATATTGCTATCAGTGATGTTATTCTAACATGTATGTCAAGTTTCCTAAGACTTATCATCCTCTTAGACTTACCTTTACTGGTACGTACTTTTAACTCTTTTATTCCCTTCATACAATCCAATTAAAAATATGAATATTATCGAGCTTTGTTTCACCCCTATGAAAATGTTATAACTTTTTATCATTATTAGATACCGCTAATAATGCAATAAATTCTGGACGAGATGCAAAAATGTACCCAATAAGGGCTTGGATCATCCCCATCTCCCCCCAAAAATATTAAAGTTTTCATAAGTCGCCTATATTGTTTAATGTTTCCACTACCTAATTTTGAAAAAGAAGGGCATAAGAATGTACCCAATGAACCCTTGAACCCCCTACTCTCTAAAAAATATTAAAGTTTTCATAAGTCGACTACATTGTTTAATATTTCCACTAGATAATTTTGAAAAAAGAAGGGCAAAAGAATTTACCCAATGAGCCCTTGAGTCATCCCCCCCTCCCTAAAAAATATCGAAGTTTTCACAAGTCACCTAAGAATTAAAGCCAAGTTATGTCAAAAAATCTTCTTGACATTGCTAACCGTTTCCATAGATTGATACGTAAAGTAAAAAACTCCATTAAACAAAAAATGAGTAAAAATAAAATCAAATAATATACCAAGCGTGAAACTACCACAAATCAGCATCGATAAATAAATGAAACCCAAAACGAACAGAAATTAAAATAAATAACAGAAGCAAACTCAAAATGAGCAGAAATTAACATAAGTTAATTTCTGCAAAACCCCTATGCCTTCCCAAGGCCAGAACAAAATTTGCACTTTACTGAAAAAAATGTAAATGTTTTTAATTTTATAACTTTAATAAATCAAATAATATTAACATTTTGATTAATAAATATCAGTATATGTATATTAAACTGACAATGCGCATTCATTTGTATTTTTTCAGTTTATTTTTATTGGATATGTTTGGGGAAAAATGGGTGTGAGAGGGGTTAGTCGCCCTCAAATACCTTTCGACTATTAAAAAGGGCACTAGCAATTTGAATTTCCAATCGAATGAGCCCTTTTTCAAGTTTCTACGACTAAGGTTTCAATAAAAACCTTGTTTGCCCCCAGGGCACAACTCATAGCCCTTGCCCTGAAGACTGTGGGTAGAGTGTCCTGCTCAAAGGTATAATTGCCTGAACTTTGAACTGCTTGAAACAAAATGGCTATCTCAAATTTTTTACTGGATGTGTTTGGGGAAATGGTGGGCGTGGAAGGGGTGTTAGTTGCCTTCCAATCACTTTCGAATATTAAAAAGGGCACTAGCCATTTAAATTTCCAATCGAATTATCCCTTTTTGAAGTTTCTATGACATCGCGTTCTATAAAAACCTTATGTACCCTCTGGGCATAATTTAAAACCCTTGCCGTGAGGACTGTGGGGGAGTTGTCATCCTCAAAGACCTAATATCCAGAATTTAAAAATACGTTGAAAAAATTGCTTTCTCAAGGTTTTGATTAGATGTGTTTGGGGAAAAGGTGGGCGTGAGAGGGGGGTTAGTTGCCCTCTAATCACTATCGACTATTAAAAAGGGCACTAGCCCTTTGAATTTCCAATCTTTTGAGCCTGTTTTGAAGTTTCTACGACAACGCCTTCTATAAAAAAACCTTATATGCCCAAGGGCATAACTTTCAACCCTTGCCTTGAGGGCTGTGGGAGACTGTCAATTCTTTGTGGGAGACAACATAATTTCTATCTGGAAATCAACTACGTTGAACAAAATGGCTATCTCAAAAGTTTGATTGGATATTTTTTGGGAAATGGTGGGCGTGGAAGGGATGCTAGTCGCCTTAAAACCCTTGCCCTGAGGGTTGTGGGGGAGTGTCCTCCTCAAAATATATTTCCTATCTGGATATCAACTATGCTGAACAAAGTGGCTATCTGAAAATTTTGATTGGATGTGTATGGGGGAATGGTGGGCGTGAGGGAGGGGGCTTGTTGCCCTCCAATCACTTTCGACTATTGAAAAGGGCACTAGCCACTCCAATTTCCAATCGATGGAGCCCTTTTCAAAGTTTTTACGACAACTCCTTCCATACGAAGTGCCCTTTATGGAAAAAAATAATACATTGTACCAACATCGTTCTTTAGTTAGGCAGTGCGATCGCGCTGCCTATGATTTTTACAACAACTTTCTATATAAACCTTATATGTTCCCAGGGTATAACTTACAACCCTTGCATTGAGGGGCTCTGAGGGGGTTATCATCCTAAAAGACCTAATTTCCAGAACTTTCAATTACGTTGAACAAAATGGATATTTCAAAATGTTGATTGGATGTGTTTTGGAAAATTTTGGGCGTTAGAGGGGCGTTAGTCGCTATCCAATCACTTCCAACTATTAAAAAAGGCACTAGCTCTTTCAATTTCCATTTGAATGAGCCCTTTTGAAGTTTCTACGACAACGCTTTCAGTAAAAACTTTATATGCTCCCAGGTTATAACTTACAACCCTTGCCCTGAATGCTGGGTTTTCATCCTTAAAGGGGTTGCCATCCTTAAAGACCTAATTTCCAAAACTTTCAACAATATTGAATAAAATGGTTATCTAAAAATTTTGATAGGATGTGTTTGGGGAAAAAGTTGGGCGTGAGAGGGGGGTTAGTTGCCCTCAAATCACTTTGGACTATGAAAATGTGCACTAGGTCTTTGAATTTCAAATCGAATGAGCCTTTTTACAAGTTTCTACGACAAGGATTTCAATAAAAACCTTATATGCCCCCAGAGCATAACTTATAACCCTTGCCCTGAAGACTATGGCGGGAATGTCCTGTTCAAAGGTATAATTTCCTGAACTTTGAATGTCGTGGGACAAATTGGCTATCTCAAAATTTTTATTGGAAGTGTTTGGGGAAATGGTGTGCTTGGAAGGGGTGTCAGTTGCCTTCCAATCACTTTCGACTATTAAAAAGTGCACTAGCCGTTTTAATTTCCAATCGAATGAGCCCTTTTCGAAGTTCCTACGACAACGCGTTCTATAAAAACTTTGTATGCCCCCAGACCACAACTTACAACCCTTGCCCTGAGGGTTTTTGGGGAGTGTCCTCCTCAAAAACATATTTTCTATGTGGGAATCAACTACGATGATCAAAATGGCTGTCTCAAAATTCTGATTGGATGTGTCTGGGGGAATGATGGGCTTGGGGAAGGGGGTTAGTTGCCCTCAAATCACATTAGCCATTTCAATTTCCAATCGAATGAGCCCTTTTTGAAGTTTATACGACAACGCCTTCTATAAAAACCGTATATGCCCCTGGGGCAGAACTTACAACCCTTGCCATGAAAGTGGGGAAGTGTTCTCCTCAAAAACACAATTTCTATCTGGAAATCATCTAAGCTGAACAAAATGGCTATCTCAAAATTTTGATTGGATGTCTTTCCGGAAATGGTGGGTGTGGAAGGGGTGTTAGTTGCCTTCCAATCACTTTCGACTATTAAAAAGGGCACACACCACTCCAATTTCCAATTGAATGAGCCCTTTTCGAAGTTTCTACGACAACTTCTTCGATACGAAGTGCCCTGCTCTAAAGGAAAGAAAAATAATAGTAAATCGTGCCAACATCGCTCTTATTTACCCTCAGGGCTTAACTTGTAACCCTTGCCCCGAGGGTTGTGAGGGAGTATCCTCCTTATAAACCTAGTTACTATATTGAAATTAACTACGCTGAACATAATGGCTATGTAAAAATATTGATTGGATGTGTTTGGGGGAATGATGGGCGTGGGGGGGGGGGGAGCTAGTTGCCCTTCAATCACTTTCGACTATTAAAAAGGGCACTAGCCACTCCAATTTCCAATCCAATAAACCCTTTTCGAAGTTTCTACGACAACTTGTTAGATACAAAGTAAAAAAAAAAAAAAAAAAGGTAAAGGATGCGGCACTAGACCCTTAAGGTCCAAACCGGCGGTGCTGATCTCCGTTTCGTGGCCCTTCAGCCAGGAAGCGCCAGGAAGATCATAGGCAGCGCGATCGCGCTGCCTATGATCTTCTCGTTACCAAAAATCAACTCTTCACCTTCACATATTCCTAGTCTTGGGTAGTTTGTCTTCTTAACATTAGTTTTCAGACTTATTTGTACCCTGAACTCTCATAATCTCCGTAATTTTATTCATTTTGCTAACATTTTTATACATCTGCTCGTCAGGTTACCGGGTAAGGCTCATGAGGAGCCAGGCTTATTCAAAAAGCAAAGAAACCAACATTAGGTGTATATCTGTGGTACACGGCCGTGGTCATCTGTGGTTCATATTTGAAGGACCGAAGATTCTACGATTATTACTCCTACCAGTATCTGTGCCGTGGTGGTGCCACAGCTACGGCTTTCTACAAGTGTATTATCTGCGGGGAGTAGTGACACAATATAATGCTGACGGTGTCACATGCCTGTACCATCATTTTTGTATATATATATATATATATATATATATATATATATATATATATATATATATATATATATATATATATATATATATATATATATATATAATATATATATATATATATATATATATATATATATATATATATATATATATATATATATATATATATATATATATATATATATATATATATATATATATATATATATATATATATATATATATATATATATATATATATAAAAAAAAAAAAAAAAAAAAAAAATATATATATATATATATATATATATATATATATATATATATATATATATATATATATATATATATATATATATATATATATATTTAGATACCTTTAGAGGGGGACAGACCCTCCAGTTTTTATTATAATGACAGTAGCCCTAAAAATCTCATCCCAGTAAACACAACAGTATTTATGTGAGATTATATGAGATCCATCACCTTTAAAAGCACATCATTTCAATTCCACCACCTCTAATAGGCGCATAGTTAATACAAAAAAAGAAGACAGGTTATAAACAGCCAAATAAGCTCCTATTTTCAAAAAAAAAGAAAAAGAAAAGAAAACAAAGAAAATGTTCCCTGATTTCAATGCTAAGACCAACCAAACTTCCCAAATTCTCAAATCTTTTATTCCCCAAAACTTCTATCTCGTATTATAATTATCATCCAGGAGAAATATGTCCCCCCCCCCCTTATCACTTTTAACTGAAAATGAAGTAAAGCATCATCATATTCTCCCTACAATGGGCAAAAGAAAAAAAATATTTCTTTTGCTCCAAGGGGTAAAAATGGTCTTTATGATTTTCCCCACTTCAATTTTACCCTAGTATGGTTTACCTTAATCCTTAACTCCCCCCGATGCTTCTTTGACTATATTACCTTTCCAATACGTTATATTATTTCAGTCAAAGTTTCAGCGACACAACAAAGATGCTTATCATGGGACTGATAGTTCTTCTGCTGAGCCAACCCCAAGAAGTACTCCGTCTAACAGCCCTCAGCTGCATCGTTTTGTACCATTCAGTAGAAAAAGATTGAGTGAAACTTACGTCCAGCATCACAAGAAATACATTCCAGTGAAAGGTATCGTAGATTCTACGCTACAATTTATCCTTATTTTTACAATTCAGGAAGCTTATTATTGTACCGTTTTGATGTAACCAGAATCGGGAAAAGGGTAGAAATTAAAGACAAGAACCCTGTTTCTCCTCCAGATATTGATGATTCTTTGGTTTTATTAACTACATTGTGGAGAAGGATGAGTCTGAGGAGCCCTTCCTTGTCACAAGAAAAAAAGAACGAGTAGTGTGTATATATAAGACACGGAACCTTCAAGCCCAGGGGCATGAATAAGTGTGTAGTTTTAACGGTATATGACTTACCACAGACAGGTATCTAGTATTACAGAAGGGACATGACTTACCGAACAGGTTTCTGAGGTAATACCCATGTCTGGACCAATAAGAGAGAACGGATACAGAGGGTACTTAATATACAGTGCAGTTTCAACGGTCCAGGAATTACCACAAACATGCATCTAGTACTAGAGAAGGGACATGATTTACCAGACAGGTTTCTGTGTCAACACCTATTCTCTGGACCACTATTAATTACTATCGACTGTATAAAACTCATTAGACTACTTTCTGCACTTATAAAGACAGATTCATATACCAGACAGGTATGTGACTCTGCTCTGAATGATCTTAATTGGTGATTGAATAATAGGGATGAAATAGAGCTCGCTAATATTTTTAATTGGATAGTATGAAAGTGGTAAAAAGGCTTAAAGTGCTTACCAGTTAAAGTAAGCCCGAGGGGGATGTTAACTCTTACGCTATATAATATAAATTTGGAATAATATCATTGTTATCAATCAATGGAAATGGTTAACAATGACAAGGTGATAATGGGACTTGAATTAGCTTTACTTCTTGGCTGTGTTCTGTATAATACGTAACTACCATTTGAGCGGTGTTGTCAATATAAAATATGCCTTAGCATTGGAATATGCTAAAAAGTTGAGACTAATAAAGATGTAGATGCTAAGAAAAGAATTTTAATATAAAATTCAGAACAATCCTTAGGAATCCTTAGAAATCAACTAGTGAGATGATTATGGGTTTGAACCATCAAGGACCGCAACCATCAATAACCCTAAGACCACCAAGGAACTCAACCATCAAGGGTTTCCTATCCCCAACCTCCAAGGAGGGCTCCCTACCTCCAATTTTTGGCCCCCCTTCCCTCATTTCTTTTATACTTTTTTTGTAGTTTTTTTCAACTTTTTTTTATTTTTTTAACAGGGTATTTTTTCAATTTTTTTACATGTCTTAGAATGACATAAACATACTTAAAACATAAAAATTCACAACTAATATTTTCCAAATTCAAAATGAAAATGATATAGAAATGTTAGTCGTGAATTTTACTATTAACAAAATAATGATTGTAGTAACACTTTTTTATGGACTGAATTATTTCGACTTAGAAATTATTAAACTTTTTTTTTAGTATCTTAAAATGACATGAAATATGCTTGCAGATGTATCAAGTGTACTCTATGCTTGCTCATAGACACGACGCGGCTTTCCCAATGGTACTCTATGGAAGGTTATCGACACTTTTTAGTTTATTGCATGTATTAAATCAGTAATCTTTACGCAGTGGAAGGATAAACACATAAGTCATATCTTTAAAAAAGTGAAGATAAACTATTTTAAGAAAGTATTTTCACATGATGGTGCTATTGTAGCATTGAATTCTGGCAAGGAGAAGTATTTGAGCTATGATACAAGTATAAGTGGTGGCACTATCGGAAACGTAAGCGTGCATTGTCATGACAGTAAGGCATTAAATTCCTTTGGAGTACCCCAAAAAATACAGCTCTTATGTTGTTGGATATGCGAGATTGAGATCGCCGATGATGATTGTGCTCAAAGAGAATGCCAACATAAAAAAAATCGTCGATGAAAGAGGATGACTCCATACTACTGTTGCAGGTAAAATATTACCGACCGGTGCATCGTATCGTGAGCTCTTGGACATTAGCATTCAAAGGAAGATGAAAAGACAGCAGGCGTACTCTTCTGCAAATATTACAAACCATGTCTTGTGTATGTGCCGAAACTGTTACCTGTGTAAATATAATGTGGTAATAGACAGTGAAATTGCCGGAAAAATAAAAAAGGCATTGGTAGAAAATATCACTAAGAAAAATATAAATATGAATCGATGAAAAACAAAGTGCTTGCAAACGTTACTACCATCATTGATCAAACAGTCAATGAACCAAATAATACCAAAGACGAAACGTATATTGAACCTGTCGTTGACACACCAGTAAAAATTGTGTATGACTCAAAATTGAATAATGATTATTTTACCCATTTTTAAATAAGAGAAGATAAGAGCTAGAATATCAATGGAGAACATGATGAACTATTTTATAGAACAGATTCAAAATGTCCAAAGTTGTTCATTGATATTAATAAAGTATAGTAATGTATTTTTTGTATTAATATTCTACATGACATTATTTCATTAAATACATCGGTTATCCGGATAAAATTGACAAAATCTAACTATCAGATTTAATAAATTCTTTATCAGCATCTTTCGTCAGATATGTCGGATAACATTGTCAAAATCTAAGTATCAGAGTGAATAAATTCTTTATCAACTTCTTTTGTTGGATACATCGGATAAAATTCACAAAATCTGAGTATCAGAGCGAATAATTTCATTTTCATCGTCATTTGTCAGATACGCATGATAAAATTGAGAAAATCTAAGTATCAGAGTGAATAAATTCTTTATCAATGTCTTTTGACACACATGTTTGATAACACTGACCAAATCTAAGTACCATAGTGAATAGATTCTTTATCAACTTCTTTTGTCGGATATATCAGATAACATTTACGAAATCGAAGTATCAGAGTGAATAAATTAGATATAAGCATATCTGAAAGAAAACGATGATAAAGAATTTATTCACTCTGATACTTAGATTTTGTGAATGTAATCTAATGCATCAGACAAAGGAAGCTGATAAAGAATTTATTCACTCTAATACATGAATTTTAACAATGTTATCCAACGTATCCGACAAAGGATGTTGATGAAGAATTTATTCAATCTGATGCTTAGATTTAGTCAATTTTATTCGATGTATCTGACAAAGATGCTTATACAAAAAATTTATTCACTCTGATACTTAGATTCTGTCAATGTTATCCCATGTATCTGACAATAGATGTTTATATAGAGTTTCATCACTCTGACACTTAGGTTTTGATAATGTTAACCGACATATCCGGCAAAGGTTGTTGATAAAGAATCTATTCGCTCTGATACTTAGATTTTGTCAATTTTATCCTGACCTGTCCGGGAAAAGGTGTTAATAAAGAATTTATTCATTCTGATACTTAGATTTTCTCTATGTTAATCTATCTACCCGACATATGATGTATGCAAACTCCTTTTCTTGCATTTCCGATGCTTCAATAGACATTCTAAACGTTTGATATGCTAGTATAGTCTAAAAATAATGAACACATAACAACGTAATGCATAATATATTTTTAATGAAATAAAGTCGTATAGAATATTAATACAAAAATATATTATTATACATTATTAATATCAATGAACAACTTTAGACATTTTGAATATGTTCCATAAAATAGTTCATCATGTTCTCCCTTGATACTGTAGCTATTGTTTTTGCTTAGTTTGTAATCAGCAGAATAATCATTATTCCATTTTAATCATACGCCAATTTTTACTGGGGTGTCACCGACAGGTTCAATATGCGTTTCGTCTTTGTTTTTATTTGGTTTGTTGACTGTTTGATCAATGATGGTAGTAACGTTTGCTGGCACTTTGTTTTTATCGATTCATCTTTATATTCCTTAGTGATATTTTCTACCAATGCACTTTTTATTTATCCGGAAATTTCAGTGTCTTTTACCACATTATTTATACACAGGTAACAGTTCCAGCCCGTAAACAAGATATGTTTTATGATATTAGTAGAAGAGTAAGCCTGTGATCTTTTGACCTTTCGTTGAATGCTAATACCCAAAGCTGACGATAAGATGTATCAGTAGGTAATGTGTTACCAGTAACAGTAACAAGGAGTTATCCGCTATCATCGATGATAATTTTTATGTTGGCATTCTCTTTGAGTGCAATCTTCTCCGGAGATCTCAGTCTCGCATATCCACCAACATAAAAGTTGAATTTTTTTGGTACTCCAAAGGAATTTAATTTCTTACTGTCATGACAATGCACGCATACGTTTCCGATATTGCTACCATTTGTTCTTGTTTCATAGTTCAAATGCTTCTCCTTGTCAGCATTCAATGCTACTTTAACACTATCATGTGAAAACACTTTCTTAAAATCATTCATCTTCACTTTTTTAAAGATATGAGTTATCTGTTTATCCTTCGACTGGGTAGAAATTACTGATTTAATCTATGTAATAAACTAGGTTGTGTTGATATCCTGCCAAAGAATACCACTGGGAAAGCTGCGTCGTGTCTATGAGCAAGCAGAGAGTAATATTGGTACAGCCGCAAGCATATTTCATGTCATTTTAAAATACGTAAAAAAAGTCTAATAAATTCTAAGTCCAAGAAATTCAGTCCATACAAAAATTGCTACTACAATCATTATTTTTATAATAGCTCCAAATAACTAACATTACTATATCATTCTCATTTTGAATTTGGAAAATTTTAAATGTGAATTTTTTATGTTTTAAGTATGTTTTGTGTCATTCTGAGACGTGTAAAAAAAGTTGAAAAAATACCATGTTAAAAAAAGTTCAAACAGAAGGATAAAAAATGGAGGGAGGGGGCCCGAAAACGTGGAGGGAAGGGGTCTCCCTTGGAGGTTGGGGATGGGGGACCCTTGAGGGTTGAGGTTCTTGGTGGTTAGGGTCATTGATGGTTGCAGTCCTTGATGGTTCAAACCCCTAATCATCTCACTAGTTGATTTCTAAGGATTTCTAAGGATTGTTCTGAATTTCTTTATTAAAATTCTTTTCTTAGCATCTACATCTCTACTAGTCTCAACTTTTTATCTTACTCCTATGCTAAGGCATATTTTATATTGACAACACCGCTCAAATGGTAGTTACGTATTATACAGAACACAGCCAAGAAGTAAAGCTAAGCCAAGTCCCATTATCACCTTGTCATTGTTAATCATTTCCATTGATTGATAACAATGATATTATTCCAAATTTATATTATATAGCGTAAGAGTTACCATCCCCTTCAGGCTTACCTTGACTGGTAAGCAGTTTAAGTCTTTTTACCAATTTCATACAATCGAATTAAAAATATTAGCGAGCTCTATTTCATCCCTATTATTCAACCACCAATTAAAATCATTCAGAGCAGAGTTATGCCAATGGAATATCTTTTTTGCAAATTGAGTTAGCATTACGCAAATAATACAACGTTTTGATATATATAATAATGTATGCAATCGTTAAATCTAGCTATGAGTCTGTTTCACGCACAGCTTGGCTTTTAACCCCTGAAACCTGTCTGGTATGTGAATCTGTCTTTGTAAGTCCACAAAGTGGTTTGATGAGTTTTGTACAGTTGATATCAATTAATAGTGGTCCAGAAAATGGGTTTTGACATAGAAACTTGTCTGGTAAGTCATGTCCCTTCTGTAGTACTGGATATATGTCCATGGTAATTCATGCATCGTGGAAACTGCACTGTATATTAAGTGCCGTCTGTATCTGTTCTCTCTGATTGGTCCAGAAAATGGGTGTTGCCTCAGAAACCGGTCTGGAAAGTCATGTCCCTTCTGTAGTACTAGATACATGTCTGTGGTAAGTCATGTACCGTTGAAACTGCAAACATATTCATGCCCCTAGGCTTGTAGGTTCTGTGTCTTATATATACACACTACTAGAACGCAAGTTTAGTTCTGTAAACATCTGGACATTCCCATCAGCGAGCTTTTATTTACACTGGGAGCAGGCACTTACACATAAATTAAATTTGGGAAGACATGGTTGTTTCAGTATAGCCATATTAAAAAAAGGCAAACGATAAGACGAATCTTGGACAATTAGACGAAAGTCTTTGGGAGAATGGGGAAATATTTGCCCCTTCCCACGCATTTCTGACTGCATGGTCCAGCCGTCAAAAAATCTTCTCTTTCATTGCTAAGAATAAAAAAACAAATCAAACCTTTCGCATTTCAACTTACCCTTTATTTCATCATTTTTTCTCAGTTCGACAGTTTCATGTTCTATTTACAGGCTATATAATGCTAATCCATGAAATTTTTTTCGTAAATTTTTTTTTTCGTTTTTTTCGTTGCTTGGCACGCATAAATAATTTTTTTAGTTTTGTTTTTTTACTCAAAAATAAATTAGGCACTTTTAGAGTTTATCAAGAGGTTTTGATTTAAAACAAGGTTAAATTATCTCTGATCCTACCCAATGATCCTACCCTAGGTAATCCTACCTAAGCTTGATTTAAACTGGAGAAAATTAATGCAGCATAGTTATAAGGACACTTAATGTTAATTTTTGCGATTGTACTGCAGTTTACTTGACAGAGTTTTTTTTTTTCTCAGTTTCATTTTTACTAAGAAAAAAAAAACTGAGCACTTTTATCATTTGAGAAGTTGTTGTCATTTAATTAAAAAAGATTCTGACTTCAAAGATTTTCCAACGGAGGGCGGAAGGCAAAGATCAAACTATATTTTCTTCGAGAAAACTAAACTGGTTTATTGCGAAAACTACATTGTTTTCCGTTTTCACACAACGATGCTTTCAACCTGAAATCACCCTTTTTTCCCTCTCTTGTGGACTTCCTCACTGACAGCTCCATTTTTAAAGTAATCTGACATTGAAGAAGGGCTTACCCAGGATTTTCTTCGGAGGGGGATATTTTTTCGGAAGGTTTTGTTAAAAATCACATCAAAAATTTGTTCATATGCATATTTGTTACGTTTTTACACGTCGGACAATTTTTTTTTTTTTTTTGGGGGGGGGAGGGGGGTTCAAACCCGGAACCTCCTGGATTTGGCCTTGATTGAGTTATTTTATTTGTGATATTAAAATAACAGTATTGGGAAATCAACAGTGTTTAGTATGTGCCAAGAATGAACGAAAATTTGATGCAATAGGAAGCATTTCATTTGATAATATAAAAGAACTTCTAACAGTTTTCCCTGAATGGAAACTGATTTTGAAATAATATAAATCCTGAATGGAAATAATATGGCTAGTATAATACAATAATCTAATGAAAAATTGAAATATAATAATATAAAACTAAATTATAAAAATAATAAAAATTACCACTATGACTGCAGATGAAAATAATAGTATAGAAATAATAAACAATAGCTGTGGTTCTTTCCTTTGATTTATACCACAAAACAGCTACGGTCCTTTCCCTCCCATGCACAGGGTGAAAAGTCAACCAGTTTCCTTGACAAGCCAGTCCTATTTTGCAAACGCACCCCCAAGTTTGAAAACAATATAACTGAAGCAAAAAACAGTCTCTTTTAGAGAGTCAAAGTAATTTTTAGGATCTGAGGAAGAAAACAAAAATTTGGACAGCTAGTCGTAGAAAATACCAGTGAGAACATACAGATAATACATATAATGATAAAATTGGGCAATTTATTATCAATTAGGGCTCATCAGAGAGTCACTGTTGGTATCGAATACGTCTCTCTGTTCTATATCTTTTCACTTTCATCAGAAAATGTACAAAAGTTTATGTACAACTTAAATGTTTCATTCCACAAGTTTTTATCTTCAAAGGAAATAAAACAAGACTGTGAAAGCTCAGTCTGTTTCTCTCAACATGTGATATTCTCAGAAAGAGAAAGATATTCCGGAACAAGCTTGAGAAAATTTTCTTCGCAATGCTATTTACGGCTTTGAGACAATGAGGCTTTTAGAAAAGCCGACGGTATACAGGGTGTCAAAAAAGTCCTTATAGCCACGTATCAAATTGTAAATAATGTGTAGTTTTATGTTTGAAGATTGCTAGCAACACTTCTAATAGAAAGCGCTATGAACGCGTGTAGACCCCATGAGCCGATTAGCAGAGGTTTCAAATTGACAATTGGCTGTCCCAATATAATGCCTGTGTTTATGATTAAATGCTCTTAAGAAAATATGTGTATCTTTGGATGTTATGATTTATTTGCTAGCTAAAGATGAGCATACTACTCGATGCACCTTTCATCACTCTTTCCAGGATTGCTGATGGCTACCCTAACAAATTCCATTTCGAGGCCTTCAATTAATCAATTTTTTGAAACATCTGAAAAACTGATTGACAAAGCAAACGCAACATGCCTTTAGACTCTAGAAGCTTACGCTCCAAAATATGAATAAAATATAGTAAGGCTCAGGAGAAAAAAGAAAATGCAACAAGGATATAAAAACGAGAGGGAAAAAATTAAAAAAATGTAAAGTGAAAAAAGACAGTGATACTTGTTAAAAGAACACTTAACAAAATTTCTGAAAAATTTTCTCTCTGGAAAATTCTCCCCATTGGAAAATCTCCCCCCGCAGAAAATTCCCTTCTCTGCGGAAAATCCTCCTTGACATTTACATTTACCCCCTAGAAAATTCTCCTCATATGTAAAATTGGGCAGCCAAAGAAAAATCAAGACCAATAAAAAGAATGAAGAAAAGAAGGAATTATGGGACTTTTTCCTATATTGTAGAATGCATGTAAAATACCAAACAGTTCCTGGTGACAAGCTGCAAATAGGGATTGACTCGGCTCGATAGTAACGGAAAGTCTAAGAAACGGAGTTTTGATAACAATAGATGCATGAAAAGAATTGACTTTTTATGCTGAAATAAAAAAATAACTAAAAGTAAGGAGCAACGTTTAAACCCAAAACGAACTGAAACTATTCCGTACAAGAAGGTCTTCATCCTCCTCAATACCTTGCTCTTTACGCTAAAGTTGTTACCACATTTAAAAAAGCTTCCTATTCTAATAAAACGGACCTGTGTTACAGTGGCTGTTCTTAAAATTTTTTAGCTAAACTTTAGCGTAAATAGCAAGGTATTGAATAGGAAAAAACCCTTATTATACGGAATAATTTCTGTTCGTTTTGAGTTTTGATGTTGCTCCTTACTTTCAGTCAAAAAAATTCGTTTTTTTTAATTTAATTTCTGATCGTTTTTCAAATAATGCTAGTAAATCAAGCTCACCCTCCATGAAATATACCCCTTCCCCCTCGCGGGAAACTCCTTTGTGGAATTTTCATCCAATGTTAATTTCACCCCCCCCCCCGTAAAATTTTCTCCAGACAGTTTTATCCTCGCTGAAATCCCCCCCCCCAAAGTTTCTTGCGAAAGATTCAGCCTGAAAGATTCTTATTAGCATATTTTCATTTGAAAAAGTCTTTAATTTCTAATCGGTTTCACGATCACTCTGGAAATTACCCCTTTTCTGGAAATTTCTTCCCGAAATCAAAACACGCGGAACATAGCCCCCAGGTTATTTCCCCGAAGCATCTCCACTCAAATTGAGCTAGCAAAGAGAATGTAAGAGAATTAAAAAGAATGTCGTATAGGAATTCTGTCAAATCCCCTTAGTGTAAAATTTCCCCTGGAAAATTCATCCTTCGGAAACTTTTCTCCCCAATGAAGATTCTCCCTATGAAAATGCACCCCAATCACAAATCCCCCCTGAAAATGTCTGTATACTTCCCGATAACAAATGCTATACGTAAAGAATGGGCAAATTTCATAAACTACAGGCCACTCCCCACGGACTGTGGGGGGGGGGTCATTTTACCCCTCAAGACATAGTTAAGTGATCTCACAACTATGCTGAACAAAATGGCTATCTTAAAATTTTGATCAGATAACTTTGGGGAAAAGAGGGTTCTTGGAGGGGGGGGGGGGCAGTTTCCCTCCAATGTTTTTGGTCACTTAAGAAGGACACTAGAACTCTTAATTAACGTTTGAATGCACCCTCTCCGTATCTTTTAGGACAATTATTTCGATACGATCTTCACCGGAAAAAAAAAAAAAAAAAAAAAAAAAAAAAAAAAACGCGTATCCTTATATCCTTTCTTCTGGCAAAAATAGCAAAATTCTACATTTTTGTATGTAGAAGCGTGAAATTTCTACAGCAGGTTCTCTGGTACGCTGAATCTGATAGTGTGATTTTCATTAAGATTTGTTGGATTTTAGGGGGTGTTTCCTACAATTTCAAAAATCAGGCAAGTTTTCTCAGGCTCGTAACTTTTGATGGGTTACACTAGACTTGATTAATCTTATATATTTGAAATCAGCATAATAACAGATTGTTTTGATGTATCTATTGATATCAAAATTCCACATTTTAGAGTTTCGGTTGCTATTGAGCGGAGTCGCTCCTTACTTACAGTTCATTACCACGAACTGTTTGATTCAAAATATATAAAATTCATAAAGTTTACTGCCATCTATCAAAAGCTATGAAAAAGGGAAAATTTGCCTGATTTTTGAAAGAGGGGGAAATACCCCTAAAAAGTCCATTGATCCTAATGAAAATCACACCATCAGACTCAGCATAGCCGGGAACCGGATGATAGAGATTTTAAGCTCATATTTAAGAAGAAGTTTTTTTTTTTTGTCAGAACAAATATTACGGATATGTGTTAATCGCCATCAGTATTTTCTTCCTAGGGATGATCGTATAGAATTAATGGTCCTAAAAGATCGGGAGAGGGCTCAATTGAATGGAAATCAAAAGTTCTAGAGCCTTTCGTAAGTGGAAAGAAATTAAAAAGTAATTAGTCTTCCCCCCCCCTCCCGCACTCCTTTGCCCCAAAGATATCCAATAAAAATTTTGAGATAGCCATTTGATTCAGCATAGTTGAAAAGCCCAATAAATATGCATTTGGGGATGACATGGCCCCCATAGTCCCTAAGGAGAGGATTTTAAGTTGTAGAATTTTTCCATTGTTCACATATAGTATTTGTTATTGGTAAATGTGCGCAACCTTTTTCGGACAGAATTTCCTGGTGGGGGGCCGTGTTTTCCACGGGTAAATTTTTTGAAAAGGAAAGTTTCCGGGAGGAATTTTTAAGTGAAAATTTTAATCAGGAGGGGGGATTGCTGACATGATTTTAAAAGTGGTCAGAAATAAAATTTAAAAAACAAGATTTGTCAGTTCGAAGTAAGGAGCAATATTGAAACTTAAAATCAACAGGAATTATTCCGTATATTAGGGGGAACTGTCCCTTCCTCAACCCTTGCTGTTTGTGCTGAAGTTTGACTTTTTGTTACAATTCTTTAAGAAAGGCTGCTCAAAAACAAGGGCCAAATTTGAATGAGAAATATTTCTAAAGTAGGCTATTTAAAGACTTTGTGAGAGGGTTATTTTCTGGGGGAGTTTTCTGGGATTGTGTTTTCTGGGGGAAATACACCTACCACCAATCCAGTTACAAAAAAAGAACTACCACGTGTAAATTGAGAATTAAGAGAAAATCTTGGAATAAATATATGAGAAAACAGACTAAATGGTCATAACAAAGGTAAACAAAAAGTAGAGTATGAAAATCACGCAAACAAGTGAGTGGTAATATTTTTAAATGCTCAAGTTTATCCATAACTGACTCACACGCTATTTTGCTACTAAGAAGACGAATTGCGTTATTATGGAGGTTAGGCTAAATAAAAAAAAGTTTTTTTTCTAACTGAAAGTTAGGAGCGACATTAAAACTTAAAACGAACAGAAGTTTTTCCGTATATGAACGGGACTGCCCCCTTTTCAACGCCCTGTTTTTTACGCTAAAGTTTATTATTACTTAAAAAAAAGTTTTGACGAAGAGTGAAACTTTATAATAAAGAGCGGGGTGTTGAGGAGACGCCCTTTTATATAAGTAAGGATTTCTGTTCGTTTTAAGTTTTGATGCTGCTCGTCACTTTCAGCTGAAGAAACTTATTTTTTTTTCATTTAGTTTCTGATCTTTTTTAAATAATGCCGGGAAATACGGCTCCTCTCCATGGAAAATTCCTTCCCCTCACGGTAAATTTTTCCACGTAAAGTTCTTCCTATGTAAAACACCTCCCCCTCCACCAGGAAAATTCCTCTCAGACAATTCCATTCTAGCTGAAAATTACCCCCCGGAAAATTTCTTGCGGAGGATTCCGGCTGAAAATTTTTTTTTCGTAGCCGATTTTCATTTGAAAAAGACTTTTATTCTTGATTTTTTTTTAAATATGGCAGAAAATTCTCCTCCGGGGGAAAAATTCCCTCTGGAGAATTTATTCTGCGGTGAATTCCCCCATGAAGAATTTCTCCCATGGAAAATCCCCCCCCCCCACGGAAAGATAATCTAGACAATATCAACCCGAGTAATTGTTTCCGCCGGACAATTCTCCTTAATATTTCCACATGTATAATTGAGTCAGCAAAGAGAAAGTAAGACAAATAAAAAGAATTTTATATAGGAATTCTGGCAAATTCCCCCAGTACAAAATTTCTCTTTGAAAGTTTACCCCCCCCCTGGGAACTTCCCTCCCCACGGAAAACTATCCTCGAAGAAAATCTCCCTTACAGAAAATTCTTCTCCCTCCTCCCCCCGCAAGAATACTTCCAATAAGAAATATTATACGTAAACAATGGACGAAACTCACGACATACAAACTTTTCCCCATGGGCTGTAGGGCGTTATGTTATCCTCAAAGACATAGTTACTAGGATTTTCAACTATGTTGAACAAAATGACTATATCAGGATTTTGATTGGGCTACTTTTAGGAAAAAAGATGGATGGGAGGGGGCCAGTTGACCTTCAATCTTTTTGGTCACTTAAAAAGGGCGCTAGAAATTTTAATTTCCATTCGAATGAACCCTTTCTCCATATTCTAGGCCTATTGGTTCGATACGATCAACCCTGAGAAAAAGAAAAACAAACAAACAAACAAATAAACACACATCCGTGACCTTTCTTCTGGCAAAATATACAAAATTTCACATTTTGCAGATGGGGGCTCGCAACATCTACACTAGGGCTCTCGGATACGCTGAATCTGATGGTGTCATTTTCGTTAAGATTTCATGACTTTTAGGGGATGTTTCTACCCTTTTTAGAATATTAGGCAGATTTTCTCAGGCTCTTAACTTTTGATGGGTAACAACAAACGTCATGATGTATATATATTTGGAATCAACCTCAAAATTTCGTATTTAAGGTTACATATTTGAAAGTGAGTAATAAATAATGTCGTACAGTTGATTATCTGGAACAATGGATGATAAAATAGTAAATATTAGTTTCACTGAGATAATTTTATTGAAGTTTTTGGAAGAAAACACGGAAAAGAATTGAAAATTTGTACATTCCGACGGTTTTAGTACGGCAAAATATACATTTTATTTTGATATTAAATAAGAAAACAAGTTTTTTTAACTGAAAGTAAGGAGAAACATTAAAACTTAATACGAACAAAAATTATTCCCTTTATGAAAGGGGCTGTCCCCTCCTTAATGCCTCGGTCATTGCGCTAAAGTTTTATATTGTTTTAAAAAACAGAGTTGTGACAAAGAGTCAAACTTTAGCGTAAAGAGCGAGGAGGGTGGAGGTACATCCTTCCCCAGTACGAAGATCTTCTAAAAGGCTTGCTTGAATCCTTACACGATAAATAACGATTTGAGCTTTTGGATTTAAACTAAAACAAAATATTTGCCATAATTCTGACTTCTAGCTAGCAAACAGTTCTGCATTTTGTTGTATTTTAATGACGTTCACCCCCGGGTCCAAGGTCACATACACTGGGCAAAGACTGTGTATGATACAAAGTCAAGGGATTGATTATTTTTTTTCGAACAAACTGCAATCTTTTTCATCAAAAACTATTAAGCTTTAACATTTAAAATGGCAAAATAAGTTAAAAACTTTATCCACGTGTTAATACTGATATTCGAATTTTTTATGAATTTTTTTTTGTGTCTGTTTTTTGTTATCAATCCTTATCTGCTTGGTCACTTTTGTTATCATGGTAATAAGCTAACATGTTTATTTTTTAAAGCATTAAGTAACGGTGATTTTTTATGTTTTTATGCTAGGATAGTAGAATATAGAAAGAATCGACTAAGGTAACTCATCAAGCTAAAAGCTACAATAATTGTATTGAACATGCAAAGAGTAATTCCATATAGATCTTGCCAAATTAAAAAAATGTATGAAAAAGTGTAATCTTAATCTTATGTCTTTCCGTCTCCAAAGACGGAAATCTATCCATTTTTAGAAAATAAATGCTAACATAAAAGTAGTTATCTAAGTACCATTTCTACAAGACATATAGAAAAACATTTCTACAAGACATATACACCTTTTCAAAGAGACTGAGTATCCTCTCACATGGCCTTACATTTTTATAGAAGCTATACGAATTACCATGCTATTCTATGTTCCTTCTATTGTTATTCTATGGGACCTCTACACGTGATTAAACACGTCATGAAACTACGTGCTATTTTGCTTATGTCCTGTTGGTACCATTCCAAACGAGTGGGGATTCCCCGCCTGTTCCTAAACATTGCAAAAAAAGATAAAAGTATGAACGGGGGATTCCCCGCACACATTTGTTTCAACTCCAAGTTTTTTTTCAACCAGAGTGGTTTTTTTTTCGAACTGACAACTGTTTTTTAGGCAGCCAATCAGAGACAACCGAGATATTTACTCCTCTCTCTCTCTCAGACATTTTTTTTGTTGTTGCTAGCTCAGTTTCATTGTGGCAGTGAGAGTGTCAAAACATGAAAAAATGTTCCATACATGTCCCCTATGTATGTACACACTGGGCAGCAGGTCATCATGTCAGAATTGCACAATGATTGATGAGTATGATGAAAAGTGTAGATTATGCAACCCGTGTAAATTGCATAGAGGATATGCTGTACAAATTAAAGGTTGTAATTCCTGTCATGAAGAGGTGTGTGACTCTCATCCTAGAGGCCACCTACGTACCAATTGCCATTATGATAAATGTAATCAGTGGGAGAATACATATCCCGGTATGATTTGAAAGAATCCTAAGCGAGATTTTAGTTTATTGCTAAGAGATCGGTATCGTCGTGGTTTTAGATTGTTCTGGGAGGAGGAACCGGGTCAGCGATTCAACTGTTGGAACAACAAAAGAATTTGGTTTCTACGCCATCGTTGTGAAGACAGTGACTACTATGATTATAAGCCCACTGATTTTTATTTGGCTGTGACGGAATGTGATTCGCCGCTTGAGGACACTATTTGTGACATTACTTCAAATAAACAAATTGAAACATGTGAATTCTACAGAATGAATGAGAATAGTATCACTAACAATACAAAGAGATATGACAAGAGTGGAGTTACACTCTATTGTAGAAAATGTGACTCCGACATTGCACTACATCAGGATCAGTATACTGTGAATTCGGATAATTTACCTGCACTAGTTGTTGTCAACAAATACCTATACCTAGTAGAAGATGAAATCTAAAGAGTAGAAAAGTCGTTTTATCATGTATATAATATTTTATTAATAAACAATTTCACATACATTTTTAGAACATTTTATTCGTAGGGCACTAAAATCAATATTAAATACGCTTGTAAGTATATTTTCCAGTAGAAAGTCGTTCAATCGAGGTAAGTCAACGTAGATGTCGAGAAACTGCTTGTAGGTGTAGCCACGACATCTGAACATGAAAAAGAGTAGTGCATGAAAGCCACATGTCTTAGTCGTTAAATCGTGTACTCTTCGTTGATTTTGAATAATAGTTTTCCCACTGCTTTCAATAAAGTTGCTGATGTATGGAGTGTAGAATTTACACGATAGGCCAAGAGGATCAAAAAATTCAATTTTCTTCGCTGTTTGAAAGATGCATAGCCAATGACCGGTCTTCAAAGTCGATGGACTGCTATTAACAATGATTAGGCTATTGTTAACACTTAGAAATTTTTTAATGAAGTCCGAAGGTATGCAATAGAACTTGTACTGGGAAATATATGGATCCGTATTAAATACCTTAATTAGTTGGTTTGTGTTCATGGTGCTAGGTCTAGTAGAACACTGCCGTCGGGTATAATTTACCACTAGTCTTAAAATTGGCTCCATCATGTTAGCGTAATACTCTAAGACAGAAAATCAGCAACTGTGTACTCTAAACTTATATTCCCTATTCGTAATTTACTTATATCTTGAGTCCCTGACAGGTCCAAAACAAATTACCCCAGGATTTTTGAAAACAATGAATCGGTTATTCCATTTTCAAATAGTCGGGAGTCATGGTCTAGGGATTGCATGGTCAACTCGTATAGAGCTCTATATGATTTTTTGTCAAAAGATAAAGTGTGCAATGGAATACCATTCACTTTGCACACAAGGCTAGATATACCGAAAAAATTAAAATCATGGTGGGATTCAGTCCAGGATCCAACAGCACTGACACTCTTCAGAAAGGCCAAAGCCAATTTTGATGGGATTTCTCCATTGATAAATGATGAATCGCTATAGCTACGGGAGCCGGTGGCAATGTGACGTTGATTGTTGATCGTATTGAGGAAAAGAAGTTTAATGTTTTTACCATTGGCTCTTAGCTTCTCCACTGCCAAGGCAACAGAGCTCATAACTTGTTGAATCCGGACGTGGAGAATTGCCGATGTGATAATGACATTTGCATTGGGTGCTGCAGGAAGTGTTTTTCTCAAAATGAAATTCGATGGGGCCATCTGTAACTTTATGTCAATCTTAACAATGGGGGGTTACCATTGGGATATATTGAATATCTCATGATTTAATTTTCCAACAAGATGATACTCTCTGGTCACTGCAGCAGTCAACTTACCGTCAGTATCAACACCTGATCGATATTCATAGCCCAATGATTGTCCTCTCAACTCCTTGCATGCCTTTGGTGTCTTCTTCATTAATTGTATGTAGCTTGCATAGTTGGATAAGTTATTGCTAATGCTCACCAAAGTACCATTAATAAATACATTAATTTGTTTGAATAGGTTGTGTAGAATACAGTTCTCGTAGGAGAGACCATCACCAGCAGTTGGAGTTGTATTATCTTAATTTTTCTTCACCACAACATTTAAATCCATAAAAGTTGATGACAAATCAATGAAGTAGTCTTCATTGGAAAATATTTGAAAGTGTATATTTTCCGAGAGGGGGTGTTGGGGGTAAAATTTTTCTTAGTAGCCATACTTGACACTGACATCAACATTTTCAGCATTGAATACATACAATGAGGAACTAATTGATGGATATGATTCCTTGTGGGGGAGATAAGTCATCTTAAGAGAAGAAATCCTTCTTTGATCTAACAATCTTTTTCTTTTTCTTTTTCTGCTTATTTTTCTTCGCTGTTTTATTTCTCAAAGTCGTTATTGATGTTATGCGCTTCTCACCAGGATGGAGACTGATAAGCAACTGACACACAAGCATCCTTTTCAATCCCTCCCAATTATGTCAAGATTTTAGTTGCTCACCAACGGTTCTTGCTAAAGATCTAATATTTTCTTTAACACTCTCCTTGAAATTCTTGCCCGACCCCCAGTCCTATAGTGTTGAGGCAGCAAAATTTGATGCAGCAGGCACAAGATATTTTCTGGCAAGGGGTAGTGTAGAACAAAATAGCCTAGCAAATCAGCTACCAAGACCATAGCCAAACTTTGTAGTACGACACTTGTAATAGTCCAATCCATTGCCTATTTGATGTCGACTCAGAACATCAACATAACAATCGATATCGGGACAGACAAATGGAATTCTCCTATTTTTCATTTTAGGTGATTGTGCCATCGCCAACAATGGTTCGAAAAGGAAATGTAATCACTGCTAAGCCTTTTGTTATTGCTAGAGGATCACCCAATTCACTTCTTAGTGTTAGCTGACAGAGTTCCAAATACGAAGTGTTTACAGGAACATACTGAAGATGCTTTATATTATAGTGATGAACAAGTTCATGAGTTGTTTTTCGTTCAAGAACACGTAGGAGGGGGACATTTGAATTACCGACTCTCGATGTTTCCACAAAGGATGCATAGAGAAATATGCAAGAGTCCGAGGCAAAACCAGGTGGATAATCAGCAAAAATAACTTGATTCATCCCGTAAACGGTGCCAGCATTTTTCCCATGGATCATATTCTGTTTAAAGCCAAGAACGTCTCTCAGATTATCATTGAGAATAATTGTTTCAGTGTCAACAGGTGAGGTACTGTAAATCCTATCATGTTCCAATGAATAATTAAAATGGAATTTACCATTCCTACGATATGAGATTTTTCTATTTATTCTACGCCACGAATCTATCATATTATCCTGTTTAATATATTTCAATTTGGCATGTGGATAGTCACTAGGGTTAAGTGCTTCAACCCATTCATAGTCGACATAGCTCAACCCATCCATAGTCCAATCGAATGGTGTAACTTTTATATCATACACACGCGACTTTCTCAGGATGTCATAGGTATTTTTGAGAATACAATCGACAAGAGCCACTTCATACGCACCGTCAAATTTGATGGCGGGGGAGAGTTTTGTCGAAAAATCACTTGTCGTATTCAAGTCGTTGTAGAGAGGATGGGAAATATCGGACATAAAAGTTACATAGAAACCATTGGGCATTGTTAATATCTTCAACGCCGATCCGAGAATCAAAATCAGAGTTGTATCCTAGACACCGAACAAGTAACTGTTTCTTACCCCTGCGAGTACGAGTCTATATTACGAGTCACTATTATTTTTAACTTTTTGTAGTTCATAGTCATAAAAACCGCCGAGAATCTCTTCATCTTTGGTGTCGCGCAAACGATAAGTTCTGGGTTTAGTGTCTAGGATTTTTGCCACTTTATAAAGCTCTCTGTACCATAAGTAATTCCCCTTTTCAAAAACATTAGTTGTTCTATTAATTCGAACAGTATCACCAACATTGAATTTTTTTTTCTTCTTGACAACCGTTTCATTGGAATATTGTTTAAAAAAGGTGTCAATTGTATCATGATCAGAATGATGAACTTCCATTGGCGTAGAGTTGGACAATAATCAATGAGGTCGTTGATTATAAATCAACATGAATTTTTCTAAATCAAGAATCAAATCTAGTATGTTTTTCAATTTGCAAGATTTTGAAATTAAAAGCCGAATAGTTTGGATCAATTGTGCAGCGGATTCAGTTTTTACAAGAATGTGACGGTGGCGGAACAGTCTAATCTATTTGACTAGTATTTTTGAAACATAAAAATTAACTAATTCACTACTGTGACCCGTTTGATTTTTTTCATATGAATTCTGTTCGAGAATACTTTCAATGACCTGAGCAACTTCAATGCCTTTCTTCGAGCGCAATGGATTTGCATGTGCATAACGACTATAAACACTGATTGCAAGAAGAATGTACTTGTATGGTGTAGTATGACATCGTTGAATCTCATCTAGAGTCAGGAGGCGTTCATGCATTATAAACAGTGGGAAAAAAGCTATAGTTTTTCGATATTGATTAGCATGAAGCCTATGATTTCTTTTAAGAGTCTAATTTGATTTATTTTGTAAATGCTCATGAAAGCTTTTAGTGTGAACACCAGTGACTTTGGAAAGAGGTGCGGGGGAACTTAAACTCCCCACTTCACCAGTATTTTCATAAACGCCTTTCAGAACTTCAACCATTTTGAACGTAAATCCGTTGTGTAACGTCCGCTACCCTTTTGTATACTGGAGGTTGGTGGTGGTTGTGGTGGTGGTGACGTTGACTTGATACGTCTTCGCTTTTGTCTATCTATCAGTGGTGTGCTAGTATTTTCCAAAGTTGATTCAAAATCTTCTTCTCCTTCATATTTTAATGGTGGTGGTGTTGACAATGGTATATGTTCATTTAATTTTTTTATAATTTGTCTATTGCTAATAAGACTTTTGGGGAAGTTTAAAGTATTTAGAAAGTTGTATAGATGAGTGTCAAATGGTAAAAGTCCATTACGATTTGTAACCATATCATAGATTCAATCAAGTAGATTATAGCTCTTGCCCTGAATTATAATCTCTTTTCCATTGTTCTCAACTTGAATATGATCTTGACCACTTTCCATGAGATAGGGTAGGAGGCGTGTAATTTTTTCACGATATTAGTCGGGTATTATATTTCCAAATTTAAATACAATTGAATCCAATTCCTCCTTCTTTAATTGTGTTCCAGCAGACTCTTGAGGAGATGATTCTTTTTTGTGATCAGCAGCAGCAGTGACCTTGACACGATAGGGCTTATGTTTGTCCACTCGGCGAAGTGCATCTTGAAGTAAAAGCAGTTTTTTATCATCCTCAATATTCTCGTTGTCAAGGAATTTACTCAGATTGTTCTCAAAGTGTTCGACGGGCGAGAGAGCGAGTTCTATTGGAGTCAATTTATAGGGTTTTACCCTCTAGAGAAAACTGTTTACAAGTCCTGCAAATATCGGCAGTAAAAGTGTGAAAAAGCTACCGCCCGCCTGAAGAAGTCGTTTCTTTTTAAAATTCTTTCCTTTGTTTTTAGAGGCCAATGTACGTACAATGGAACGATGTTGCTTTGCCTGCTGCTTAACTACTTCTGGCAGTTGAACATTACCCTCGGTCAAATTTAAACAAAGTTCAGATATTAGATTAATGAAATCATTGTCAATGTCCTGTTTGAGTATGGCTTTCCTAAGCAGAAATTCTAATGTGGGTAGACTCAGAATCAGATATCTGTTTTTTTGAAGCTTTTTCAGTACCATGATGCCGAAACATAGGTATTTTTAGTCCCTATAGGGAAATCTACAGTAATTTCATTGTCGAAAATACCCGTCACTACTCACAGATCCTTGGATGTATTTTGATTAAGATCTGATAGGATATAGCCGTGGGGTTTATTAGGTGCCTGATTGTATGTTGAGAGCAGAAATTTGGGGGCACCTTGATAAATTTATTTACCGAGGGCTATTACCGAGCTAGAATCACGAACAACTCTGTAGATGATATAATAGGTGCAGTTCAATGCAAGTGTTTGCTTACATTTGCTCTGATGAAAGAGATTGTGTAGAACCAGAGTAACGGAAATCTGTTCATGATGAGCGCGAACGGGGAACAATTGCAGCATTTCCTGGGACCATTGTTCAATAGATTCAGCCAAATCGTCAATGATCAGCCCAGAGTTTGGTTCAATAATGCTGAAAACATCAAGTCTCTGTATGAATTGTATCTGCACTAATCCCATGGTGGTGGAAGCAATTGCTTTCACCTGAACAACTAACTGTAGACCATAGTTGTCTAATGACTAAATAATTTCCCTACTCCGTTCAAGAACAAAAAATCAATAAAGAATCATATTTCTTGTATTAAAAACAGTACTTTACAGAAAAAAATATACTTTTTAAATTTATATATATAAAATGCACTAAACACTTAAAATAATATCACTTTTTTTTTAAATGCAACATTTACAAAAGCACAAAAAAAATCTGCTCTAAGTCCAAAAAAAAAGATAACTTTGGTAGTGGCTGGCGGTGCGCCCCCCGCTGGCGGCCGCCCCACCGGGCCGCGAGGCCGCCCCCCGGGCCGCGAGGCCGCCCCCCCGGGCCGCGAGGCCGCCCCCCGGGCCGCGAGGCCGCCCCCCCGGGCCGCGAGGCCGCCCCCCCCCCCAAAGGCCGCGAGACCCCCCCAAAGGTCTTAGAAAAAAAAATTACTGGACTTTATTCAAACCGAGACTTTCCCTATGGATAACACATTCGGCCCGGTCTGAAGTTAAATAGTGCCCAAGGGGGAGGGTAGTCACACCGTCTTGTATTTTCAACAATACAATTCCGAATTGTATTTTCAACAATACAATTCCTATAGATGTCCATGTTGAAATTCTTATCCACATAGCGCGTGGGTACTCCTTTGCAACGTTTCTTGATTTCCTCGTCGTATGTCTGTATAAAGTACACCTTCGGACTTACAAACACACCACTGGAAATCATGTCGCTTCCCGTTTCAGATTTAAAAAATAAAAGCTGATTTGGCGCCCGACATTTCACTAGCTCCGGATATAGCCCACTCCAATTGGTGTAGTCCATCCGTGAGCTGATAATTTCACCATGTGCCAAATCAACAATTATATTTCGGGTTTTTACTTTTAACAATAGAGAATCTGTGTCCCCGTAGCAGACCTCTACTTGCCCCTTCTCCGGCCGCTGTACCCTAGCCACATTGTAGTAGAATTCCAACATGAGCTTTTTTGAGATCTCCAAGATCGCACTGCCTGTAGCAATATTTTTATTCAGGACAATGCGTCTTTTTTTCCTATTCAATAGTACCATGGCTGGGCCAAATATTGTGAAGCAAGTGTAACTGGGATCGGTAATAATTCGAGCACATTACTTGGGATTGGTCACAACGTCACAACGATTCCTATTGCGAACACTCTCACACATTTTGCCGAAAGCTGAATTCAAAATGAGTTTATAAATTTCTTTTTCGGCTTTCGTCTTCGCTGCTGAACGTTTCTTGACAAATGTGTCAACAAACGTTTTTAGTTATGGTTTTTGGCTAAACTGGAGCGCTCTGTGAACCTTTGTGACGTTGAAACCGTTGTTGTATATCCAATTTAAAGCCATATGATGTACAACTATGTTTTTTTTTGGCAGAAGGTCAGCAATAAGTATTTGTTTTGAAGGTTACCAATGAAATCCATTCTCCTCAACTAAACACCTATTGTAAGGGCTCAAAGAGTCCCTAGTCACAGGTCTATTTATGCACGGGAAAACAAAATCCTTTACTGCATCGTGAAGCTCAACTGGTATCTCCCCATCAATTTCAAAAAACCATCCAACCGGTCCATTCTCCTCAACAGTGTCAATGTTGGGGAAATGGGGAGCTTGAGGGTCATTGAGCCATTTATAGTCATCGCAGGGTAGCGCATAATGGGACATGGCCGAGGGGTACAGAGAATTCATATCAAGGAAAACTGCATCCGATTTTGTCCCCGTCTTCTCTCCAGGTGGATCATTTTCCAAGATACGATCCCCGTGTAAAACAAATCCACCCCTCAGTGACCTTTCAATGAACAGATTCTGATCGATGTCTGTGATTAGCCCGATTTTTTCCCCACTAATTTTTAGTATGAGGTCCATTACCAGATGAGGAGATGAAAAATAATAGCCCAAATCAAGATTAAATTCCCCACAGATTTTGTCCGTATTTTTACACATAATGTCTAACAAAGTTAACACATCACTCGACAAATACAGCTTGCAGTAGTCAAACCCATTTTTACACCCTCCCTCTGCCCAAAATTTTTTAGCAAAACTATATTCATCGGGGGTGCACCTACGGTCATGTAGACTGTCGTAAAACGATTCAATCGAAAGAATAGTTTCCTCGGCAAATCTCGTCATGGAACAATAATAATCATAAGGATAGCTGCCCTTGACCGTCAACAAATCATATAAATCATTTGGAAATTGTTGCTTGAGAAGGGGGAAAGCGTTGCAGCCGTCATCGTTTTTCTGCACCTGAATTAATTCGCTCAATGATTTGGGGAAGAAACTGTAGGAATCTAAAAATTGAATTTTATTTGTGTACCCAACGTCGGCTTCAGTAAATGTCCACAAAAATTCCAAAACACGTAACTTTTTCGATGATTTAGGTATGATATTGTAGGAAAAGCTTTCTATCGCTCAAGCGTCAGGCATTGTTTTATTTCTTTGAAGATCTGAAATTACTGGCAGTACATACTTGAGATAAGAGTTAGAGTTACGTATGAAAACCAGACGAAAGAATTGTTGTTTAATTTTTAAATTACAAGAATCGTGAGCCCACCCTCGAACGTTACTTTGTCCCGTTGAATTCGGGTCAATAAGGTGATTTTGATCCCTAACTGCCTCTTTTGGGGCAAGAACATCTCTAAAAACTCAGCAAATATTCCCGTTTTCTAGTGCCAGTTGCTCCTTATCTGATAATGACATTGGATAGTTGATGTGACGCAATCATCAAATTGCGCTGTTTGCCGTTTTTATTAAAAATACCAATAGCCTTTCCATGCTACCCTCCTCATTCATAGTAAAAAAAACTCTTTCAACTGCATTTTATGGTTAGAATTATGACGGGCGTGCGCGTAGGAACACGCAACTAGTTAGTTTTCGTTGGCTATATTTGGCCTTGATGGGTCTGATGCCTCAACCAGTCTTGATTCACAATTTAAACATCCTTTATCAGTTTGTAGCAGGGACTTTTGGAAATTTTTCAATTTTAAAACGTCTTTGCATTCAGCCGGTAGGTTAATTGGTTGATTCTCAAGAATTTTGTAATGCCTCATTTAGTCTGAAACTGTTTGCTCATATCTAAATGGAGACAGATAAATTGGACAATAGTATCGTTCCCCTTCCTGAACGCATTGAGATAGGAATCGACTTATTGATATATCGGGGAAAAAATTACCATTGAAATTTAAATATTTGAAGGGTTCATAAAAAATACATAACGAATTTTTAACACTTTCTACCATCAGTGTTCTAACTGAATACAAAACCCCTTTTTTATTTGGTTTCTTTCCCCCATTTACAAATTCCGTGTCATACTGGAGCCCCTAACCCATGATTTTCATTTTCTTTTTCGAATATGGTTATTTCTTTACCACCGGACACCGGATACTTCCCGTCTAAACAGTCAAAATTTACTTTTGGGAAATTTTTACCACCGTTACGAGCAAGTCCGTCGAGATTTTTCATTGATGACTCGTTTTTAAATGTTTTATGGGCTGCTGCTAAAAATGCAAATTTTATGTATTGCAGCCCCGTTTCAGAATTGAAACTCTGAACCCCTTTTGTAGCCGACAAATCTGGGTGGCATTTTATTTTGTTACCCCGCCCTCCCCTTAAAATAAAGTTTTTTTTAAATCTACTGAGATTCAGATCCATGTATTCAATGTATAAAATTGTGGACCCACTTCCCCTCTCGTTAAACGTGTCCAATGTCGAAATTAGTTTATTTACCCAGTTGAAAAAGTTGCTCTCAAATTCATTTAGACCTGGGTAAAAAGTCTGGTTGCCAGTTGAAAAATGAAAATAAAAAATTTCCCCAGATGTCCCCTTTTGTAAATAAATTTTTTGATTTATTGATACTTTAATCCCTCCGTTGACCCCCCCATTTCTGAATCTGAATTTCTATTTGTGCTCGAATTCTGTCGATATAGCTATGGAGAACATTCACGGGGTCTATGAAAATAATGCCCGCGTTTTCCCCGGGGGGATTAAAATCTACCCTGTACGTTTGTAGGAGACCTAGAGCAGATTCTAACAAATAAAATTCACGTACTTCCAGGTACGTGACACTACTAGCACTAGCTATATCATTCAGCGGAATGGTGGGAGGTGACACAGAATTGTCAATAACATCACCCCCAGTCTGTTCAATTACATTGGTTGGAGAGGGCATGAGGTCCCCTAGTACATATTCCAAGGTGTTTGGGGACAATTGATCGAGCCAGCCTGTATTGTCCTGTGTTGGAATTTCGTTATGAGAATCCGGTTCAGTTGCACTAGTAACATCTCCTAAATGCTCACGCATAAAACTATCTGCCCACTCCGGATCCTCAATCATGTCAATATCACAATTTAAGTCGTCTAGGCTAGCCATTTCCCCAAAAACGTCATTAAGGAAACCTCTATGCCATTCCATATTATCCAGAACTAATGTAGGTTCATCACTGAACTCCGTTGGTGGTGATAGAATTGGTCCAGTAAATGCTGATGTCTCATCACTCAATGGTGGTGCTATATCATTAATCTGTAGAAAAAAGGTTTTATTTTCTGTGTGAAATAAGCATTATTTCATAAAGTTGAAAAATCATGTTCATTTTTTTCCCATACCATCCAATAAAATTCAAATATTTTTGCTTATAGCATTATTTACAGAACAAATGTATAAAGTATTAAAAATTTTGTAAATAACACACACACACACACACACAAGCACAAACACACGGACAAACGAGCGCAAGCGCACACGAACACACAAACACAAACACAAACACACACACACACACACACACACACACAAACACACACACACACACACACACACACACACACACACACACACACACACACACACACACACACACACACACACACACACACACACACACACACACACACACACACACACACACACACACACACACACACACACACACACACACACACACACACACACACACACACACACACACACACACACACACACACACACACACACACACACACACACACACACACACACACACACACACACACACACACACACACACACACACACACACACACACACACACACACACACACACACACACACACACACACACACACACACACACACACACACACACACACACACACACACACACACACACACACACACACACACACACACACACACACACACACACACACACACACACACACACACACACACACACACACACACACACACACACACACACACACACACACACACACACACACACACACACACACACACACACACACACACACACACACACACACACACACACACACACACACACACACACACACACACACACACACAAAATAACATACATTTAGACACATTCACACAATTTCGCACACTCATTCACAAACACACACTCGCACATACACAGACACACACACGCGCACGTAAACACATACAGCTTTGCACACACGCTGAGATATTCTTACAGGTTGAAATTGCGGTTCTAGCCCCTATATATACATATTCCATTAGCCTATAAGTAGTCAGATAGAAATGCGCTGAAGTCAGATAGAAACGTGCAGCAAAAACAAATTATGCGATGTCTGAATTTCTACTTCAAAAATTCTTAATTTTCTCATAACTTTTGATGGGTTAAAATACAATTCGGTTGATGCGTAGTGAAGCATTTTTCTACCCGTAAACTGATTTTTAAAACTAAAAAGATACCCCCTCCTCCTTCAGAAAGTTCAGAAAGACGCAAAAGAGTGCTTTCTTTGATAATAAAAAAAATGCACTATATTCGGCTGTCTCTGTGGGGAGCAGAGGAATCTAAAACAATGGTTGGGGGCGGGGGGGATTAACATTTTAATATCTCTGACATACACTTTTACGATGTTCAAAAATGTCGAAAAGGCTAATTCATTAACCTATAGAAAAAAGGTTTTATTTTCTATGTGAAATAGCGGTTATCCTACCAAGTTAAAAAAAAACTGTTTCATTTTTTTATCTTTCCCAAGACATTTCAGTCATTCTATAACTCTATAGACTAAACACCTGCCTCCGCCCCCCTCCCACAAAAAGGTCGGAACGACGCTAAATAGTTCTGTCTTTGCTAATAAAAAAAATTTTTTATATGCAGCGATCTCTGAGGGGGGGGGGCAGAAAAATTTAAAACACGGGTCGGGGGTGGGGGAGATTAACATTTTAATATCTCTGACATACACTTTTAAGGTGTTGAAAAATGGCGAAAAGAAAATACTTAAAAAAAAACAAAAAAAAGTTGGATAGAAATAGGTAGAAGCTAGAGGTGAAAATACTCACATTTCCAAATTCAGACTGCTGTTGAGTGCCATCCGTTTCTTGCATAGATGTGGTGGCAATGTCACTGGCTTGTACAGGTGAGCCAGAGGTACTCACCTTCATAGGGGCAACCATCCAGTCTCTTTTCAGCTTTCTACCTGACCGCGTAGGAGCTGGTATTGGTTAGTTTTGGGCAGGCCGATTTGGCCTGGACTGGATATGAGTGGCTCCCACTTGGTCGCCTCTCTCCACTTGCTTGATTGAAGTAATGTTGTTAAACTTGGCTCTTTTTTGGAGGAGGGTAATTGTATGAATCCTTTTCCTTAAAACAGAAGGCAAAATTTAGCATGGAAAAAAACAATTACCTTTTTACAGAAGAAAAAATTAGTCTGCACAAAGAATCCCCTCCAACCACACGGAATCAAGGAACAGAGTCTCTCTCAAACTTCGTAAAGCTATTTTAAAAAGATACAAGAACTATCTATTTAACACACAAATTTCATTTTCAATGGGTACAAAGTAAAGAAAAACTATGTTAGAACTGATTCATTGCCGTGATTCCATTCATATATTTTTATTTAAATATCTTAATCGTCTGTGAAATCTATTTGGTTTCGTCAAATACAACTTAAAAATATACGTCTAATTTAATCAAAAAACAAACTCTTTTGTCAATAAGTCTTGAATCGCACATTTCCCGATAAGACGCATGCCAAATGTTGTCTTGAAATCATCCCCTCTTTGATAACATGTTAAACACAGATGGTTTTATTTAGAGCGGAAGAAGACAGTACATTTTAAACGCGCGATTGGAAAAGGATTCTTTTGAACGAAAAAGAACTAAAACTACAGAATTATGCTCCTAACAGAGCAATGGAAAAGGGAGTTTTTTGCTTTACATAATAGAAAAAAGCATACTTAGCGCTTTCTATCGAATATACTCATTATATTTTAAAGCTTTTTATTGTTGGAGGGGAGGGGGCCTAAGTCCCCCTGATATTTGAATTTACTAGTAAAACGATTTTTTTTTTGGAAATAAATAATTAAAGTGTACTCACATTGAAAATAGAAATATACATTGTTTCAGAGTTAATAAAATACAGTGTACTATGCTCGATATGCTAATACATAATGAAGATTAAATTCCAAAGCATGAACATTTTATAGGGGTTTTCAATGACGATTTGTTAAGCAGTTCTGTGTTTGGCTGCCTAAAAAACTGGTGTCCGCTCTAAAAAAAAACCAGTCATGTTGAAAAACAACATGGAGTTAAAACAAATGTGTGCGGGGAATCCCCGATCATACTGTTATCTTTGTGGCAGGGTCTAGGAATAGGAGTGAAATCCCTGCTCTTTTGGAATAGTATCAGCGGGACATATGCAAATAACACATAGTTTTATAACGTGTTTAATCACGTGTAGAGGTCCCATTGAATAACAATGGAAGGGACATAGAATAGCATGGTAATTCGTATAGCTTCTATAGAAATGTAAGGCCATGTGAGAGGATACTCACTCTCTTTGAAAAGGTTTATATGTCTTGTAGAAATATTTTCCTATATGTCTTGTAGAAATGGTACTTAGATAACTACTCATAAATGCAAAATATTCTCGTTGTTTACTTGGTTTGATATTCCCTGAAATTGCAACACTACCAAACACATCAACTAATTTTTGCACATTCTGATAATCTTAAATTTGAGTTAATCTAAATATATACTCTGAGCACTGTCAAGCTTAATTCGGAAGGTTTCAAGAGCTTAAGGTCTTAACTCTCTAAACTTGTTACAAGCAAAATGGCTAGACGTATCTACATATATAACTCAGAATGCTTCGTTTGGGATTTACTGAAAACAAGATATATATTAAACCTTATTTTTATAATTGTAACATTGAAAAACAAAAGAATACTGTCAAATAAAATGTTGAATCTTATTCTTTTTTTAATTATGCCTATGCCTATTTTTTGCAATCGGTTTTTCCGCAGACCTTCCCATGTTAAGATTTCTGTGACAATATTTTGAATGTTCTGAATACTTCTGGTGAATGTTCACTACATACTTAGCTAATAGCTGGTTTTGGTTAAATTCCAAAACAGTTCAAATAAATTTAATTGTGGCACTGGCTCTAGTTAGGTTTAGAATTTAGCTAAATTTAGTATGAATAGGTCTGGCATTAACTGAACTTTGGTGTTAGCTAAACCAGTTGCTCTTGGCCAAAACCTATTAGCAATATTTTTCAAGTTTTGAAAACAAATTGCAAAGTAAAACATTGTTTTTTTCATTTTGGGAATGGGAGAAATAGATATAAATACAAATTTAATGAATAGGTTTTCCAAAGATCCATCTCTGCAACCCTTTTTCTTTTTTTCCCAGTGCGCATTTTGAATTTTGCTGTTCATTATTGCATTCATTAAGAATTATTTTGGTCAAGAATACTTAGGTTTTTCAAAAACAGAAACAAAAATGGGAATACGACCTTAATCTAAGCAAGTGAACAAATTATTTTTTCGTCACCTATTTTCTGCTGGACGTGGAAGCTATTTTTTTACATTTCAATAGTCTTAAAGAAAGAAAAAACGAGCAAAATGGGGTTTTTAAAGGCCAAATGAAAGCACTGAAGAAACACAACAAACCGAATATTTCAAGGGGACAATCGCCTCTTTTCTTCAGGGCGAAACGAAAAAAGTGAAAAAATATAATCAATGCGAGGACCGAAGAACAAACCAACAAATAAAACGTGGAAAGTTATTGTGAATGTAAAAAAAAATGAAAAAAAAAATGAAATGATGAATAAAAATCAATAAAAACAAAAAATTGTAAGAATTAAAACCAAATACATAAGAACAATAAAAGTGAGTCATTCACCAGTATCCGTGATTTGCAAAGAAGTTCAAAATTGAACCTCCATTATTCTAGTTATTCTAGCGAATAACTGAGAAATAAAAGAAAAGAGCATTCATTCACTCAAACCAAAACGAAACAGCATTGAATGATTTTGAAAGCTGTCTTCTGACTCCTGATTTTAAAAGTTGCATTCCTCGCAGACACTCTTTGAGACTTAAGGGGTTTTTAACGTGTCTGATTAAGTGATTGGGAAAGTGTTGCAAGGTTTATATCTGGGACTACTAAATTATCGGCTTTTCTTTTGAGAAAACTGAAATACGACTGATTTATTCTTAAATCACCTGAATCCCTGTTCAAAGCTAGACCGAAATGTTTGTATTTATAAATTTCGACAGCTTCTCTGTAGTGCTGAACAATACCTTTGTCTTGCGAAATTAGGCTGGCTTGATTAAACAAAATAGTATGGTCTGGGTTTTCAAAAAAGTGCTCTGCAACGGCAGAGTCAAAGTTTTCTATTTTTTCCGCTTTTTAAGGGTGTTATTGAAGTAGAATGCTAAGTTAATCCATCAATAAATCGATGTTCAGTTCTTCGGATGTACCCAAGACCACACGAACAAGGAATTCTGTAGACACCGGAGTTTTCACCTATCGGGATAGGGTCTTTACCTTGATAAATCTGGGAACTGATAGATTTTTTGAGTCTATAGTAAGTGTAAATGTTATTTTTTCTTAGATTTTTTGAAATGTGGTCTGAAACCCCTTTAACGTACGGGAGACCAAGATAAACTGAATCTGATAATCTTTCAATGCGTTTTGCAGTTAAAGAATTTATTAAACTAATTGGAATACCCTTCCCAAATAAAATATCTCTAAGGTGGTTGAATTCTGAATCCAAGAAGCGTTTTGAACAAACTTTCAATGCTCTATCAACTAGAAAAGTGACAACTCCTCTTTTCACAGCAGGAGAAAGATTAGAGGAATAATTTAAGTAACGGTTACTATGTGTGGGTTTTCTATAGACACCAAAGTCGAAACATGTATCATTTCGGTGCACCAGAAAATCTAAGTAAGGAAGACGCCTCTCTACCTCTGATTCCTGAGTGAATTTAAGTTTTGGATCGAAGGAGTTGAGCAAGTGAAGAAAAGAACCCAGAGAATCGGCACCATGCTCCCACAAATAAAAAATATTGTCTTTAAAACGAACCCAAAATTTAGGTTTACAAAAATTTGCAAAATAAGTAGAAAGCTATCTTATACTCGTGACCCTCACCCCTGCTGCCATCTACAATTTAGTTTAATGCTGACGGGACATAATTTATTCAAGGATTATCGATCGAGTCTAATGGGTGTAAAGGTCAATCGATCTGTTGTTGTTTGGCCAGGTGTAATGACATTTGAGTGATTTACATAATCGATGGGGGAATTATTGGTTCACGAAGGGGGAATTAAGAAACAAACATGGCTTCATTGTTGTTTGGCTAGCCTAACCTGAGAAATTGATTTACATAATCGCTAGGGGAAATTATTGATTCACGAAGGGGGAATTTTATGAAACATTACGGCTTCTTTAATCTTAGGTCTGAGGGATAAACGTTCTTTAGGTCCGAGAGAAAAATTAATATTCTATTTTTAAATAGGGCTTCATTGATCTTTAGTGTCAGGAATTATAAATGACATCACTTGTTGTCTTGGAATTATGCGGGAGTCTAAAGAGATAGAAAGTCTATTTTTAAATACGGCTTCACTCAGCTTTAAGTCGGAGAGATAAATTGATATTCTAACGAAACCTTAATAGTTTAGCTAGGAAAATTTATGAGATGAAGAGATTAACGTAGGAAAGGGTTTCCTAGAAATTTGAAATGTGAAAGCACAGAGATGCCAAAAAACAAAAGGAACACACAGAAATTACTTTTAGGGGATTATTTGGGCGAAACGGTTTTAGACAGCTTATGGAATTATTTCGGCGAAACAGTTCCTCCCCGGCCCCCCAAAGGCCCTCCCCTGGTCCTCCAAGGTCCCCCGGGCCCCGAGAAGCGCCGCGGGCCAGGAATGCGTCGCATGGGGATGCGCCGCAGGGGATTCACCACAGGTCGGAGGAAGCGCCGCAGGGGATGCGCCGCAGGGAGGCGCCGCAGGGATGCGCCGCAGGGATGTGCCGCAGGGATGCGCTGCAAAAAAGTAAACTAAAAAGTAAAAATTTCGAAATGTTATCCCCCAAACGCCCTCCTCAGACCCCCAAAGGCCCTCCCCCGGTCCTCAAAGGTCCCCCAGGCTCCCAAAGGGCCCCGGACCCCCAAAGGCCCACCCCCCTGTCCCCAAAGGTCCACCGGGCTCCCAAAGGACAATTCAGTCCTCAAGGGCCTCCAGACCCACAAAGGCTCTCCCCGGGCTCCCATAGCACCACCCAGCCCTTGGTTTAGTTTTAGTTAAAAGTATAGTGTTTTAGCTTAGAGTCATAACTTAGAGTTTTTCTTGAAGTTCTAATTTAGTTTAATTTTAGTTAAGAGTTTGATGTTTTACCTTTGAGTTTCAGTTAGAGTTTTAGTTTGGTTTAGTTTTAGTAAAGAGTTTGTAGTTTTAGCTTAGAGTCTTAGCTTAGAGTTTAAGTTAGAGTTGTTGTGTAGTTTAGTTTTAGTTAAGAGTTTAGAATTTTACCTTATAGTCTTAGCTTAGAGTTTTAGTTAGAGTGGAAGTCTAGTTTAGTTACAGTTAAGAATTTAGAGTTTTAGCTTATAGTCATAGCCTAGAGTTTTAATTAAAGTTATAGTTTGACTAAGTTTTAGTTAAGAGTTTTGAGTTTTAGCTTAGAGTCTTAGCTTAGATTTTTTTTGTTAGAGTTCTAGTTTAGTTTAATTTTAGTTAAGAGTTTGATGTTTTACCTTTCAGTTTCAGTTTCAGTTAGAGTTCTAGTTTAGTTTAGTTTTAGTTAAGAGTTTAGAGTTTTTAGCTTAGAGTTTTTGTTGAAGTTCTAGTTTAGTTTAGTTTTAGTTAATAGTTTAGAGTTTTAGATTAGAGTCTTAGCTTAGAGTTTTTGTTAGGGTTCTAGTTTAGTTTAATTTTAGTTAAGAGTTTGATGTTTTACCTTTGAGTTTCAGTTAGAGTTCTAGTTTAGTTTAGTTTTAGTTAAGAATTTAGAGTTTTTAGCTTAGAGTCATAGCTTAGAGTTTTTGTTGAAGTTCTATTTTAGTTTAGTTTTAGTTAATAGTTTAGAGTTTTAGATTAGTGTATTATCTTAGAGTTTTTGTTATAGTTATAGTTTTGTTTAATTTTATTTTAGATTTTAGAGTTTTAGCTTAGTCTTAGCTTAGAGTTTTTTTTTGTTAGAGTTCTAGTTTAGTTTAATTTTAGTTAAGAGTTTGATTTTTTTACCTTTGAGTTTCAGTTAGAGTTTTAGCTTAGTTTTAGTTAAGAGTTTGGTGTTTTACCTTAGAGTCTTAGCTTAGAATTTTAATTTGAGTTCTAGTTTAGTTTAGTTTTAGTTAAGATTTTATAATTTTAGCTCAGAGTTTTTTTGTTAGAGTTCTAGTTTAGTCTAATTTTATTTAATAGTCTGATTTTCCAACTCTTGAGTTTCAGTTAGAATTCTAGTTTAGTTTTTGTTAAGAGTTTGATGTTTTACCTTAATTTCTTAGCGTAGAGTTTTTAGTTAGAGTTCTAGTTTAGTTTAGTTTTGGTTAAGAGTTTAGAATTTTACCTTAGAGTGTTAGCTTAGAGTTTTTTTTAGAGTTCTAGTTTATTTTAGTTTTAGTTAAGAGTTTAGAGTTTTTGTTGAAGTTATATTTTATTTTATTTTTATTTAATATTTTAGATTTTTAGCTTATAGTATTAGCTTAGAGTTTTTGTTATAGTTGGAGTTTAGTTTATTAATAGTTAAGAGTTTAGAGTTTTAGCATAAAGTCTTAGCTTAGAGTTTTTGTTAGAGTTCTAGTTTAGTTTACATGTAGTTAAGAGTTTAGAGTTTTATCTTAGAGACCTAGCTTAGAGTTTTAGTTTAGTTTAGTTTTAGTTAAGATTTTAGAGTTTTAGCTTAGAGTCTTAGTATAGAGTTTTTGTTAGAGTTGTAGTTTAGTTTAGTTTTTGTTAAGAGTTTATAGTTTTAACCTAGAGTTTTAACTCTGAGTTTTTGTTAGAGTTCTAGTTTAGTTTTAGTTAAGAGTTTAGAATTTTAGCTTAGAGTCTTAGCTTGGAGTTTTATGCTAGAGTTCTAGTTTATTTTATTTTTATTTAAGAACTTAGAGTTTTTAGATGAGAGTCATAGCTTAGAGGTTTTGTTGAAGTTCTTGTTTAGTTTAGTTTTAGTTAAGAGTTTAGAGTTTTAGCTTAGAGCCTTAGCATAGAGGTTTTGTTTGAGTTGAAGTTTAGTTTAGTAATAGTTAAGAGTTTAGAGTTTTAGCATAGAGTCTTAGCTTAGAGTTTTTGTTAGAGTCCTAGTTTAGTTTACATATAGTTAAGAGTTTGAAGTTTTACCTTAGAGACCTAGCTTAGAATTTTAGTTTAGTTTAGTTTTAGTTAAGAGTCTAGAGTTTTTTAGCTTAGAGTCTTAGTTTAGAGTTTTTGTTAGATTTCTAGTTTAGTTTAGTTTTAGGTAAGAGTTTTGTGTTTTACCTTAGAGTTTTTGCTGAAGTTCTAGTTTAGTTTAGTTTTAGATAAGAGTTTAGAATTTTAGCTTAGAGTCTTAGCTTAGAGTTTTTTGTTAGAGTTCTAGTTTATTTTATTTAAGAGTTTAGAGTTTTTATCTGAGAGTCATAGCTTAGAGTTTTTGTCGAAGTTCTAGTTTAGTTCAGTTTTAGTTAAGAGTTTAGAGTTTCAGCTTAGAGTCTTAGCTTAGATTTTTTGTTAGAGTTGAAGTTTATTTTAGTATTAGTTAAGAGCTTAGAGTTTTTAGCTTAGAGTCTTAGCTTACAGTTTTTGTTAGAGTTCTAGTTTACTTTAGATATAGTTAAGACTTTGGAGTTTTACCATAGGGACTCAGCTTAGAGTTTTTGTTAGAGTTTAAGTTTAGTTTAGTAATAGTTAAGAGTTTAGAGTTTTAGCATAGAGTCTTAGCTTAGATTTTTTGTTAGAGTTCTTGTTTAGTTTACATATAGCTAAGAGTTGGAGTTTTACCTTAGAGAACTAGCTTAGAATTTTATTTTAGCTTAGTAATAGTTAAGAGTTTAGAATTTTAGCTTGGAGTCTTAGCTTAGAGTTTTTGTTACAGTTTTAATTTAGTTTAGTTATAGTTAAGAGTTTTGTGTTTTACCATAGAGACTTAGCTTAGAGTTTTAGTTTAGTTTAGTTTTAGTTAAGATTTTAGAGTTTTAGCATGGAGTCTTAGCAGAGAGTTTTTGTTAGAGTACTAGTTTATTCTAGTTTTATTTAAGAGTTTAGTGTTTTAAGCTTAGAGTCTTAGTTTAAAGTTTTCTGTTGAAGTTCTAGTTTAGTTTAGAGTTTTAGCTTAGACTTATAGTTTTAATTAAAGTTCTAGTTTAGTTAAGTTTTAGTTAAGAGTTTAGAGTTTTGGCTTATAGTCTTACCTTAGTGTTTTTGTTAGAGTTCTAGTTTAGTTTAGTTTTAGTTAAGAGTTTAGAGTTTTAGCTTGGAGTCTTAGCTTAGAGTTTTTGTTATAGTTCTAGTTTAGTTTAGTTGTAGTTAAGAATTTGGTGGTTTACCCTAGAGACTTAGCTTAGTGATTTAGTCTATTTTAGTTTTACTTAAAAGTTTAGAGTTTTAGCTTAGGGTCTTAGCTTAAATTTTTTTATAGAGTTCTAGTTTAGTTTAGTTTTAGTTAAGAGTTTAGTGTTTTTAGCTTAGAGTCTTAGTTTAGAGTTTTTGTTGAAGTTTAGTTTAGTTTCGGTTTAAAGTTTTTGCTTAGACTTAGAGTTTTAATTAGAGTTCTAGTTTAGTTTAGTTTTAGTTAAGAGTTTAGAGTTTTAGCTTAGAGTCTTAGCTTAAAGTTTTTGTTCGAGTTGAAGTTTAGTTTTAGTTAAGAGTTTAGAGTTTTACCATAGAGTCTTTGCTTAGAGTTTTAGTTAGAGTTGATGTTTAGTTTAGTTAATTTTAAGAATTTAGATTTTTAGATTAGAGTCATAGCTTAGAGTTTTACTTTAAGTTATAGTTTGGTTAAGTTTTAGTTAAGAGTTTCGAGTTTTAGCTGAGTCTTAGCTTAGAGTTTTTGCTAGAGTTCTAGTTTAGTTTAGTTTAGTTAAGAGTTTAGAGTTTTACCTTAGAGTCCTAGCTTAGAGTTTTTGTTAGAGTTCTAGTTTAGTTTAATTTTAGTTAAGAATTTGATATTTTATCTTTGAGTTTCAGTTAGAGTTCTAGTTTAGTTTATTTTTAGTTAAGAGTTTAGCGTTTTACCTTGGAGTCTTAGCTTAGAGTTTTAGTTAGAGTTCTAGTTTTGTTTAGTTTTAGTTAAGAGTTTAGAATTTTAGCTTAGAGTCTTAGCTCAGAGTTTTTGTTAGACTCCTGAGACTTGTTAGAGACTTTGTTAGACTTGTGAGACTTTGTTAGACTCTTAGCTCAGAGTTTTTGTTAGAGCTAACAAGCCATTAAGAATATTATCACTCTAACACTTAGATTTTGTTAATTTTAATCTATGTATCCGAGAAAAGGATGTTGATGTAGAATTTAATCTCACTGGTACTTAGATTTTGTCAATTTTAACCAAGATAAAATATCAAATTCTTAACTAAAATTAAACTAAACTAGAACTCTAACTAAAACTCTAAGCTAAGACTCCAAGCTAAAACTCTAAACCCTTAACTATAAGTAAACTAAACTTCAACTCTAAGTAAAACTCTAAGCTAAGACTCAGCTAAAACTCGAAACTCTTAACTAAAACTAAACAAAAATAGAACTCTAACTAAAACTATAGTCTAAGACTCCAAGGAAAAATTCTAAACTCTTAAATATAAGTAAAATAAACTAGAACTCTACCTGAAACTCAAAGGTCAAATATCAACTTATTTAATAAAAGTAAACTAAACTAGAAATCTAACGAAAACTCTAAGCTAGGACTCTAAGGTAAAACTCTAAACTCTTAACTAAAACTAAAATAAACTAGAACTCTGGCAAAAACACTAAGATAAGACTCTAATCTAAATCTTGAAACTATTAAATAAAAAATAAAAAAACTATAACTTAACGTAAAACTAAAGTCTATGACTCTAAGCTAAAACTCTAAATTCTTAAAAGTAACTAAACTATACTTCAACTCTAACTAAAACTCTAAGCTAAGACTCTATGGTAAAACTCTAAACTCTTAACTAAAACTAAACTAAACTAGGACTCTAACAAAAACTCTAAGCTATGACTCTAAGCTAAAACTCTAAACTGTTAGCTAACTAAACTAAACTAGAACTCTAAATAAAACTCTAAGTGTAAGCTAAAACTCTAAACCAAAACTAAACTAAACTTCAACAAAAACTCTAAACTAAGACTCTAAGCTAAAACAATAAAATCTTAACTAAAACTAAACTAGAAATCTATAAAAACCTCTAAGCTGAGACACTAATCTAAGAATATAAACTATAAATTAAAACTAAACTAGAATAAAACTCTAAGCTAAGCCTCTAGGTTGAAAAACCAAACTATTAACCATAACTAAACTAAAATAGAACTATAGCAAAAAATCTAAGCTAAGACTATAAGATAAAACACTAAATTCTTAACTAAAACTAAACTAAACTAGAACTCTAACAAAAACACTAATGTAAGACTATAAGCTAAAACTCTAAACTCTTAACTAAAACTAAACTAAACTAGAACTCTAATTAAAACTCTAAGTCTAAGCTAAAACTCTAAACTAAACTAGAACTTCAACAAAGAACTTTAAACTAAGACTCTAAGCTTAAAACACTAAACGCTTAACTAAAACTAAACTAAACTTGAACTCTAACAAAAACTCTGAGATAAGACTCTAGGCTAAAACTCTAAAATCTTAACTAAAACTAAACTAAACTAGAACTCTAACAAAAACTCTCTGCTAAGACTCTTTGCTAAAACTCTAAAATCTTAAATAAAACTAAACTAAACTAAAACTCTAAGATAATTCTCAATTGTAAAACACCAAACTCATAACTATAACTAAACTAAACTAGAACTGTGACAGACACTCTAGGATAATACTACAAGCTGAAATTCTAAACTCTTAAATCTAACTAAACTAAACTAAATTTCTAAGCTATTTCTCTAAGGTAAAACTCCAAACTCTTAACTATATGTAAACTAAACAAGAACTCTAACAAAAACTCTAAGCTAAGACTCTATGCTAAAACTCTAAACTCTTAACTATTACTAAACTAAACTTAAACTCTAACAAAAACTCTAAGCTGAGTCCCTAGGGTAAAACTCCAAAGTCTTAACTATATCTAAAGTAAACTAGAACTCTAACAAAAACTCTAAGCTAAGACTTTAAGCTAAAAACTCTAAGCTCTTAACTAATACTAAAATAAACTTCAACTCTAACAAAAAATCTAAGCTAAGACTCTAAGCTGAAACTCTAAACTCTTAACTAAAACTGAACTAAACTAGAACTTCGACAAAAACTCTAAGCTATGACTCTCAGCTAAAAACTCTAAACTCTTAACTAAAACTAAACTAAACTAGAACTCTAACAAAAACTCTAAGCTAAGACTCTAAGCTAAAACTCGAAACTATTAACTACAACTAAACTAAACTAGAACTTCAGCAAAAACTCTAAGGTAAAACTCCAAACTCTTAACTAAAACTAAACTAAACTAGAACTCTAACAAAAACTCTAAACTAAGACTCTAAGCTAAAACTCCAAACTCTTAACTAAAACTACACTAAACTAAAACTCTAAGCTAGGTCTCTAAGTTAAAACTCCAAACTCTTAACTATATGTAAACTAAACTAGAACTCTAACAAAAACTCTAAGCTAAGAATCTATGCTAAAAATCTAAACTCTTAACTATTACTAAACTAAAATTCAACTCTAACAAAAACTCTATGCTAAGGCTGTAAGCTAAAACTCTAAACTATTAACTAAAGCTAAACTAAACTAGAACTTCAACAAAAAATCTAAGCTATGACTCTCATCTAAAAACTGTAATTTCTTAAGTAAAGCTAAAATAAACTAGAACTCTAGCATAAAACTCCAAGCTAAGACTCTAAGCTAAAATTCTAAACTCTTAACTAAAACTAAACTAGAACTCTAAAAAAAACTCTGAGATAAGACTCTAGGTTAAAACTCTAAACTCTTAACTAAAACTAAACTAAACTAGAACTCTAACAAAAACTCTATGCTAAGACTCTAAGCTAAAACTCTAAAATCTTAACTAAAACTAAACTAAACTAAAACTCTAAGCTAGGTCTCTAATATATAACTCTAAACTATTAACTACATGTAAACTAAACTAGAACTATAACAAATACTCTAAGCTAACGCTTGATTATAAAACTCTAAAATCTTAACTATTAATAAATTAAACTCGAACTCTACCAAAAATTAAGCTATGACTCTAATCTAAGATTCTAAACTATTAAATAAAACTAAAATAAACTAAAACTTCAACAAAAACTCTAAACTCTTAACTAAAACTAAAATAAACTAGAACTCTAAAAAAAACTCTAAGCTAAGACTCTAAGGTAAAATTCTAAACTCTTAACCAAAACTAAACTAAACTAGAACTCTAACTAAAAACTCTAAGCTAAGACATTAAGGTAAAACACCGAACTATTAAATATAACTAAACTATAATTCTAACTGAAACTCAAGAGGTAAAAAATCAGACTCTTAAATAAAATTAAACTAAACTAGAACTCTAACAAAAAAACTCTAAGCTAAAATTCTAAAATCTTAACTAAAACTAAACTAAACTAGAACTCAAATTAAAACTCTAAGCTAAGGCTCTAAGTGAAAACACAAAACTCTTAACTAAAAATAAACTAAAACTATAACTGAAACTCAAAGTAAAAAAAAATAAAACTATTAACTAAAATTAAACTAAACTATAACTCTAACAAAAAAAAACTCGAAGCTAAGACTAAGCTAAAACTCTAAACTCTAAACTAAAATTAAAATAGACTAGAACTCTAACAAAAACTATAAGCTAAGACTCTAAGCTAAAACTCTAAACTATTAACTAAAAATAAACTAAACTAGAACTTCAACAAAAACTCTAAGCTACGACTCTAAGCTAAAAACTCTAAATTCTTAACTAAAACTAAACTAAACTAGAACTCTAACTGAAACTCGAAGGTAAAACATCAAACTCTTAAATAAAATTAAACTAAACTAGAACCCTAACAAAAACTCTATGCTAAGACTCTAAGCTAAAACTCTAAACTATTAACTAAAACTAAACTAAACTAGAACTTCAACAAAAACTCTAAGCTAAAAACTCTAAACTCTTAACTAAAACTAAACTAAAATATAACTCTAACTGAAACTCAAAGGTAAAACATCAAACTCTTAACTAAAATTAAACTAAACTAGAACTCTAACAAAAAAACTCTAAGCTAAGACTCTAAGCTAAAACTCAAAACTCTTAACTAAAACTTAGTCAAACTATAACTTTAAGTAAAACTCTGGGCTATGACTCTAAGCTAAAACTCTAAATTCTTAACTGTAACTAAACTAAACTTACACTCTAAATAAAGCTCTAATCTAATACTCTAATTTAAAATTATATAATATTAACTAAAACTAAACTACATAACAACTCTAACTTAAACTCTAAGCTAAGACTCTAAGCTAAAACTACAAACTCTTTACTAAAACTAAAACAAACTAAAACTCTAACTGAAACTCAAAGGTAAAACATCAAACTCTGAACTAAAATTAAACTAAACTAGAACTTCAAGAAAAACTCTAAGTTATGACTCTAAGCTAAAACACTATACTTTTAACTAAAACTAAACCAAGGGCTGGGTGGTCCTTTGGGAGCCCGGGGAGAGCCTTTGTGGGTTTGGAGGCCTTTGAGGACCGATTGGTCCTTTGGGAGCCCGGTGGACCTTTGGGGACCAGGGGGAGGGTCTTTGGGGGTCCGGGGCCCTTTGGGAGCCTGGGGGACCTTTGAGGACCGGGGGAGGGCCTTTGGGGGTCTGAGGAGGAAGTTTGGGGGATAACATTTCGAAATTTGTACTTTTTAGTTTACTTTTTTGCGGTGCATCCCTGCGGCGCATCCCTGCGGCGCATCCCATGCGGCGCTTCCCCCGACCCGCGGCGCATCCCCCCGCGGCGCATCCCCATGCGGCGCTTTCCTGGCCCGCGGCGCTTCTCGGGGCCCGGGGGACCTTTGAGGACCGGGGGAGGGCCTTTGGGGGGCCGGGGAGTAACTGTTTCACCAAAATAATTCCATAAGCTGTCTAAAACGGTTTCACCCAAATAATCCCTAAAAGTAATTTCTGTGTGTTCCTTTTGTTTTTTGGCATCTCTCTGCTTTCACATTTAAACTTTCTAGGAAACCCTTTCCAACGTTAATCTCTTCATCTCATAAATGTTCCTAGCTAAACTATTAAGGTTTCGCTAGAATATCAATTTATCTCTCCGACTTAAAGCTCAGTGAAGCCCTATTTAAAAATAGAATTTCTATCTCTTTAGACTCCCGCATAATTCCAAGATAACAAGTGATGTCATTTATAATTCCTGACACTAAAGATCAATGAAGCCCTATTTAAAAATAGAATATTAATTTTTCTCTCTGACCTAAAGAACGTTTATCCCACAGACCTAAGATTAAAGAAGCCGTAATGTTTCATAAAATTCCCCCTTTGTGAATCAATAATTTCCCTTAGTGATTATGTAAATCAATTTCTCAGGTTAGGCTAGCCAAACAACAATGAAGCCATGTTTGTTTCTTAATTCCCCCTTCGTGAACCAATAATTCCACCATCGATTATGTAAATCACTCCAATGTCATTACACCTGGACAAACAACAACAGATCGATTGACCTTTACCCCTATTAGACTCGATCGATAATCCTTGAATAAATTATGTCCCGTCAGCATTAAACTAAATTGTAGATGGCAGCAGGGGTGAGGGTCACGAGTATAAGATAGCTTTCTACTAAAATAGCCCTTTCTTCAAGGTCTTCCATGAAGATATCAGCCTGTATTGGTGAAAGGGGGGCACCCACGGAAAGCCCATATTTCTGTCTATAAAAAAATGTCTCTATAATTGAAGTAAAATGAAGTTCTGTTACAAAGGGCTGTATGTGAAAGAAGTGTTTGATTCGAAAGAGTAGATTTTTCTGATAGAGATGGGTTAGAATTAAGTTTATGCTCCTAAATCAGTTCGGCCTTTTGAGGATCACAATTGGTTTAAATTGAACCTGCATCAAAACTGCTAATTCTTGTATTTGGTTTAACCGAAACTTGCTTTACCTTGGAAACGAAATCAGCGGAATTTTTAATATAGGATTTTTTAGCCTGAATTAGTGGGTGAAATACAACTGATAAGAATTTCCCTATTTGTGGATTACCGGGCTGATGCATTTTAGGAAGACCCTAAAAATGAGTCCACCATCAAAACGAACAAAAATTACAATAAATAACCGAGTCAAACTCAAAATGAGCAGACACCCTATGCCTTCACAAGGCCAGAACCTAATTTGTACTTTACTGAAAAAAATATAAATGTTTTTACTTTTATAATTTTAATAAATCAAACAATATTAACATTTTGATTACTAAACATCAGTACATGTATATTAAGCTTACAATGCACATTCTTTTGTATTTTATTTTAGTAAAGTGCAAATTATGTCGTGGCCTTTGGAAGGCATAGGGGTTTTGAGCCCAACTTGTGTTAATTTCTACTCTTTTTGAGTTTGACTCGGTTATTTATTGTAATTTCTCTTCGTTTTGGGTTTCATTTATTTATCGATGCTGATTTGTGGTAGTTTCCCGCTTGGTAGATTATTTGATTTTATTTTTGCTCATTTTTTGTTTAGTGAAATTCTTTACTTTTCTTTGAAAAATCTTATTCTGTGGAAAAAGTTTTTTAATTAACTTTTTAAAAGTTAATTCAGTCCCCTTAAAATAAGGGGAGTGTCCTCCTCAAAAACATAATTTTTATCTGGAAATCAACTACGCTAAACAAAATGGCTATCTCAAAATTTTGATTGGATGTTTTTTGGGAAATGGTAGGCGTGGAAGGCGTGCTAGTTGCCTTCAAATCACTTTCGACTTTTAAAAAGGGCACAAGCCACTCCAGTTTCCAATTGAATGAGCCCTTTTCGAAGTTTCTACGACAACTTCTTTGATACGAAGTGCCCTGCTCTAAAGGAAAAAAAATAAATGATACATTGTGCCAACATCGTTTTTATATGCCCTCAGGGCATAACTGAAAACCCTTGGCCCGAGGGTTTTGGGGGAGTGTCCTCCTCAAAAATATATTTTGTATCTGGAAATCCACTACGCTGAACAAAATAGCTATCTCAAAATGTTGATTGGATGTGTTTGGGGGAATGATGGGCGTGGGGGGGCTAGTTGCCCTCCAACCACTTTCGAATATTAAAAAGGGTACTAGCCCTTTCAACATCCAATCGAATGAGCCTTTTTTGAAGTTTCTACGACAACGCCTTCTATAAAAAACCTTATATACCCCCAGGGCATAACTTAAAACCCTTGCCCCGAGGGTTGTGGGGGAGTGTCCTCCTCAAAAGCATATTTTCTATGTGGAAATCAACTACGCTGAACAAAATGGCTGTCTCAAAATTTTGATTGGATGTGTTTGGGGTAATCATGAGCGTGGGGGGGGGGGCTAGTTGCCCTCCAATCACTTACGACTATTAAAAAGGGCACTAGCCCTTTGAATTTCCAATCAAATGAGCCTCTTTTGAAGTTTCTACGACAACACCTTCTATAAAAACCTTATATACCCCCAGGGCATAACTTAAAACCCTTGCCCCGAGGGTTGTGGGGGAGTGTCCTCCTCAAAAACATACTTTCTATCTGGAAATCAACTACGCTGAACAAAATGGCTATCTCAAAATTTTGATTGGATGTGTTTAGGGGAATGATGGGCGTGGGGGGGGGGCTAGTTGCCCTCTAATCACTTTCGACTATTAAAAAGGGCACTAGCCACTCCAATTTCCAATCGAATGACACCTTTTTGAAGTTTCTACGACAACTCCTTCGATGCGAAGTGCCTGGGTATGGAGGAAAAAAAATAATAATAA